>NC_083579.1:9175083-9277583 GCF_027579695.1 Neoarius graeffei | reverse complement strand
TGATTGACAGGAGAAAACCTCTATAATAATCCAGTAGAAGGCAACAGAAAACCACTACTGTAATGTTCCCTAGACACTTTGAGCCGTCAGAGCGGCCACGTCACTGTAGTGATATGACAAAATGGATGGATGGTACTTCCTTATTTCTTGATTAGGATTGATTTCGTGAAGCAAGCACACAATATATCTGTGCGGTTCTTTGCAAGAATATACCATTTGTTTACTAAATTTACAAAATATCATAATATTTATCGTTTGCTTATGTAGGGGGCTCATGGAAGCTGCATAGGCACCTTTTTGGAATTGTATGTCTTCTTCTTCTTCTTCTTCTTCTTCTTCTTCTTATTATTATTATTATTATTATTTACTTGTATTACTTATAGCTATTGCAAAATATAGAAAATGTAGAGATTATATCTGCGATGACCCTGTGACTTGTCCAGGGTGAACCCACCTCTCACACATATACCCCTTTTCCACCAAATCAGTTCCAGGGCTGGTTCGGGGCCAGTGCTGGTGCTGGTTCACAACTCGTTCAACTTGCGAGCCAGCTGAGAACCAGTTTGCTTTTCCATAGCTCGCGGTGCTAAGGAAAGCCACGTCAGTTACGTCGCTGTGTACGTCAGTTACATCGCTACGTTTGCATAAATCTTGGCGTGAATATCGAAGCAAAAACAATATGGAAGAAGCAGCAGCAGCAACAACAACAATAATAATAATAATGGATGACTTCGTGTTTGTACAGCTGCTGCTTCTCAGCTGCTGCTTAAAAATGGCGACCTTTCGTGGTCTTGTTATTGTTGTTGGTCTTAACAACTCTGCCCCCCCCCGCTGACATAAGCGGTTCTTTCCTCTGGCCCAGCAGAGAGTTGGTGCTAGCCTGGAACCGGTTTTTCTGGCCCCAGAGCCAGTTCTTTGTCAGTGGAAACAGAAAACCCAGTTCCAAACTAAGCACTGGCCCCGAACCAGCCCTGGAACTGCTTTGGTGGAAAAGGGGCAATAGTCAGCTGGGATAGGCTCCAGTTTGCCCACGACCCTCCACAGGATAAGTGGCTACAGATAATGGATGGATGGATGGATGGATGGATGGATGGATATTATATTTACAATATATTATACACTATTTACATAAAAACTGGGTGCAAAATGAGCACTCTATTCTAGAAAAACAATGTAGTGTAGAATAATCAACCTATAGGCATGCAGTGGCATTTTGGCCCTAACCCTACAGATCATACACATACATGAGCAACAAACCCCAAACCTTCCAAGGCTGCTGAGGTCCAGACCATGGTGTCCTCATAGCTAAATATGACCATGTTTACAAATTTTTTGCACTATGTCAACCCGCTACAGCTGTATGGCTTGAGTCTGACCTTGAGATACAGTGGATATAAAAAGTGTACACACCCCGCTAAAATGATCGTTTTTTTCTGATGCAAAAAAATTAGACTACGATAAATAATTTCAAAATTTTCCCACCTTTACTGTGATCTTTAACCTGTACAATTCAATTGAAAAACAAACAAATCTGTTAGGGGGAAAACATCTCATCTCTCATCTCATTATCTCTAGCCGCTTTATCCTGTTCTACAGGGTCGCAGGCAAGCTGGAGCCTATCCCAGCTGACTACGGGCGAAAGGCGGGGTACACCCTGGACAAGTCGCCAGATCATCACAGGGCTAACACATAGACACAGACAACCATTCACACTCACATTCACACCTACGGTCAATTTAGAGTCAACAGTTAACCTAACCTGCATGTCTTTGGACTGTGGGGGAAACCGGAGCACCCGGAGGAAACCCACACGGACACGGGGAGAACATGCAAACTCCACACAGAAAGGCCCTCGCCGGCCACGGGGCTCGAACCCAGACCTTCTTGCTGTGAGGCGACAGTGCTAACCACTACACCACCGTGCCGCCCGGGGGAAAACATAAAAAAATAAAAAAAGTACAATAAGCTGGTTGAATAAGTGTGCACACCCTTAAACTAATACTTTGTTGAAGCACCTTTTGATTTAATTTCAGCATTCAGTCTTTTTGGGTCAGAGTCTATTAGCCTGCCACATCTAGACTTGGCAATATTTGCTCACTCTTCCTTGCAAAAGCGCTCCAAATCTGTCAGATTGCGAGGACATCACTTGTGCACAGCCCTCTTCAGGTCACCCCACAGATAATTTTGGGCTCTGGCTGGACCATTCCAAAACTTTTTTGGGGTCATTGTTGTGCTGAAAGATGAAATTCCTCTTCATCTTCAGCTTTCTAGCAGACACCTGAAGGTTTTGGGCTAAAACTGACTGGTATTTAGAACTGTTCATAATTCCCTCCACCTTGACTAAAGCCCCTGTTCCAGCTGAAGAAAAACAACCCTAAAACATGCTGCTGCCACCACCATGCTTCACCGTGGGTATGGGGTTCTTTTGGTGATGTGCAGTGTTGTTTTTGCACCAAACATACCTTTTGGAATCATGGCCAAAAAGTTCAACCTTGGTTTCATCAGACCAGAACACATTTTCCCACGTGCTTTTGGGAGAGTTGATGTATTTTTTTTTTGCAAAATTTAGTTGGGCCTGGATGTTTTTCTTTGTAAGAAAAGGCTTCTGTCTTGGGACCCTACCCCATAGTCCAGACATGTGGAGAATACGGGAGATTGTTGTCACATGTAGTACACAACCGGTACTTGCCAGAAATTCCTGCAGCTCCTTCAGTGTTGCTGTAGGCCTCTCGGCAGCCTCCCTGACCAGTTTTCGTCTGGGCTTTTCATCAATTTTGGAGGGACGTCCAGTTCTCGGTAATGTCACTGTTGTCCCATATTTTCTCCCCTTCTTGATGACGGTCTTCACTGTGCTCCATGGTATATCTAATGCCGTGGAAATTTTTTGTACCCTTCTCCTGACTGATACCTTTCAGCAGTGAGATCCCTTTGGTGCTTTGTAAGCTCTCTGTGAACCCTGGCTTTTACTGGAGGATGCAACTGAGTAAATGTCAGGAAAATCCTATTTGGGGTGAATCAGAGTCATTTTAATTGATGGCAGGTGTGAACCCAAAAAGACCGAATGCTGTAATTAAATCAAAAGGTGCTTCAACAAAGTATTAGTTCAAGGGTGTGCACACTTATTCAACCGGCTTATTGTACGTTTTTTATTTTTTATGTTTTCCCCCTAACAGATTTGTTTGTTTTTCAATTGAATTGTACAGGTTATAGGCCACATTATAGGTGGAAAAAGTTTAGAAATTATTTATCGTGGGCTCATTTTTTTGCATCAGAAAAGCCGATCATTTTAACGGGGTGTGTACACTTTATATCTGTTGTATTTTCTTGGAGCTATTCACTGACTTGGACTTGTCCAGGTCTTAGGCATCAGCTTTGCTCAACATGGTCTCAGGATTAACTAAGATTTTGCAAAAATAATATTGTAATTCCATCTTCTTGAAAACAACCTAATCATTGGTGCAATGAAAAAAATGAAGCAAATGAGTAAGTGAAGTAAAGGCTTGGCCTAAAAATAATTTGTCTCACTTTTCACTCTCTCTTTTTTTAAAATTTTTATTTTATTTTATTTTTTACTTTACTTGGTCTCGATCCTGTTCAGACTTGGTCTTGACTTGATCTCAGCTAATCCTGGACTTGTCTTGGACTTGATGATGACTTCAGCCCTGCAACCCTCAAATCATTGCTGTACATGTGGGTCAAGATATAAATTCAAGTTGCAATGGTACACTGAACTGGACCTTTTCTTGTCATTGGAGTGGCACCATCATTGGCACAATGTGGATATAGTGTACCTTTAAAAGGCATTTAAGATACTTAAATGGACCATAATTCGATTTTAGGGAAAAATGTTAAAGGTACAGTGGGGCAAAAAGTATTTAGTCAGTCACCAATTGTGCAAGTTCTCCCACTTAAAAAGATGAGAGAGGCCTGTAATTTTCATCATAGGTATACTTCAACTATGAGAGACAGAATGAGGAAAAAAAATCCAGAAAATCACATTGTCTGATTTTTAAAGAATTTATTTGCAAATTATGGTGGAAAATAAGTATTTGGTCAATAACAAAAGTTCATCTCAATACATTGTTATATACCCTTTGTTGGCAATGACAGAGGTCAAATGTTTTCTGCAAGTCTTCACAAGGTTTTCACACACTGTTGCTGGTATTTTGGCCCATTCCTCCATGCAGATCTCCTCTCGAGCAGTGATGTTTTGGGGCTGTCACTGGGCAACACGGACTTTCAACTCCCTCCAAAGATTTTCTATGGGGTTGAGATCTGGAGACTGGCTAGGCCACTCCAGGACCTTGAAATGCTTCTTACGAAGCCACTCCTTCATTGCCTGGGCGGTGTGTTTGGGATCATTGTCATGCTGAAAGACCCAGCCACATTTCATCTTCAATGCCCTTGCTGATGGAAGGAGGTTTTCACTCAAAATCTCACGATACATGGCCCCATTCATTCTTTCCTTTACACGGATCAGTCGTCCTGGTCCCTTTGCAGAAAAACAGCCCCAAAGCATGATGTTTCCATCCCCATGCTTCACAGTAGGTATGGTGTTCTTTGGATGCAACTCAGCATTCTTTCTCCTCCAAACACGACAAGTTGAGTTTTTACCAAAAAGTTCTATTTTGGTTTCATCTGACCATATGACATTCTCCCAGTCCTCTTCTGGATCATCCAAATGCTCTCTAGCAAACTTCAGACGGGCCTGGACATGTACTGGCTTAAGCAGGGGGACACGTCTGGCACTGCAGGATTTGAGTCCCTGGCGGCATAGTGTGTTACTGATGGTAGCCTTTGTTACTTTGGTCCCAGCTCTCTGCAGGTCATTCACTAGGTCCCCCCATGTGGTTCTGGGATTTTTGCTCATCTTGTGATCATTTTGACCCCACGGGGTGAGATCTTGCGTGGAGCCCCAGATCGAGGGAGATTATCAGTGGTCTTGTATGTCTTCCATTTTCTAATAATTGCTCCCACAGTTGATTTCTTCACACCAAGCTGCTTACCTATTGCAGATTCAGTCTTCCCAGCCTGGTCTACAATTTTGTTTCTGGTGTCCTTTGACAGCCCTTTGGTCTTGGCCATAGTGGAGTTTGGAGTGTGACTGTTTGAGGTTGTGGACAGGTGTCTTTTATACTGATAACGAGTTCAAACAGGTGCCATTAATACAGGTAACGAGTGGAGGACAGAGGAGCCTCTTAAAGAAGAAGTTACAGGTCTGTGAGAGCCAGAAATCTTGCTTGTTTGTAGGTGACCAAATACTTATTTTACCGAGGAATTTACCAATTAATTCATTAAAAATCCTACAATGTGATTTCCTGGATTCTTTCCCCCCATTCTGTCTCTCATAGTTGAAGTGTACCTATGATGAAAATTACAGGCCTCTCTCATCTTTTTAAGTGGGAGAACTTGCACAATTGGTGGCTGACTAAATACTTTTTTGCCCCACTGTACACCAGGGGCGATTCTAGCATCTGATCTTTGGGGGTGCTTAGCCCCCAGAGCTGACAGAGGCACCTGGCTTGAACGACAGTGTTTCCACGTTTATTCCGCGTTTATTTCCACGTTAGTTCCTCATCGGCGTGGAATCCAGTTAAAAAAAAACATCATGTCGTAGCAAGCACTCGCGCGGACAGGCAACCCAATCAGAGGGGACGCAAGGAGGAGAGGTATTTTACTGGTCATAGAACTATCACGTAACAGGTGAATTCAAGAACACACACACGCCCGCGCACACATTCATTGCGCAGTGCGCAAGGGCACTTATTTCTGAAAATTACATCCAAAAGCAGTGTTTTTGAGGGTGCTGAGCTAGGGGGTGCTGAGCTCGTTTTTGGGGGTGCTTGAGCACCCCCCAAAATAGGCTAAACACGCCCCTGCTGTACACTACATTACAATCCTGCCATTTAGCAGATTCTTTTACACTGTCAGAAATAGGCCTACAGTAGGAGTCCATTTCTGTTCCCCAAAGGTACAATCTACACTAATGTACCCCCTAGGGCTCATTATTAGACCTCAAGGTAACTATGTGTACCATTTTAGAGCCAAAAGGCACTTATATGTTCCCAAGTAGTGCAAAAAGGGTACAAATAAGTACCTTAAAAAGTACTGATCCAGTGACAAGCCAGTGTCCCTCTAAAGGTACAGTAGTGTACTTTATTTTCTGAAAGTGTATCCAGACCAACAGACAACATACCCATGGGGAGCAGATGGGAGTTAGATGCCTTGCTTAAGAGCACTTCAGCCATTCCTGCTGGTTCAGGGAATCAAACCAGCAACCGTCTGGTTCCAAAGTTGCTTCTCTAACCATTCACCTTCCAAGGTGAAACAAAACATATGCAATACAATGGACTTGAAGGCACCATGCCAGTGCCAAGGACAGAAACAGTTTAGTATCCTTTCTTCTAAGGGTGTATACTGAAAACTAAATACGTTCATGCCTCTTACAAAAGACGAGCCATTTTCCTAATGGTCTCCACAACTAAGTGCCTTACACAGGATTCTCTGATAATGCTGAGATTTGAACTCACACCTTTCTGATCACTTTCAAGCCTGTCTCATTCTCTGATCAAGTCTGTCCATGTATAAGCATCTTGTCTCTCCTTATTAGGTTGGCTGGTCTTCTGGAGAAGCTGTTGAACACTGGATTTTGGTCAACATGGCGCAAACCAACAGCAGCGTCAGTCAGAACAGCAACGGAGAGACAGACGACTCTCCCAACACGCTGGTCTATAGAAAGGTAAGCCCGAGGATGCAGTCCTTTATATCAGAGTTGACACTTTTACATGTTACATGAGAGAAGGAAGCCCAAGAGATATACCGTACTGTAGAGACAGAATTATGGATAATTCTTATTGCTTGGGTTGAACTTGAATGTGAATTGCTTTCCAGTTTGGTAGAAAGAGCATTCAGTTGAGAGATGCTTATTTAAGCTGTCCAGCTTTTATAGAAGCTTCAGTTTCATTTTTCACATTTAGTGCAAATTTTAATGTCACATGCGAGATTTTCCACACACTACTTTCCCTTCTTTAAGAGATGTTTAAAGGTAGACTACCTTTCAGATTTTTCAAGCGTAGGCCATAAAAATAATTTTCCCAACGCCCAGTTATTTTCTTTAGTGGACCGAAAGCTCCTGAATTCAAATCACAGACTTCCTATTTAATTTTATTTTATTTTATTTTTTAAAAATAGAACAATTAATGAATTTAGAGCCATGTGGCCCTAAATTCTCCGCTATTTTTTCCTGCTTCATCATGACCCAATACAAGATACTACATCATGCATCATGTGGTGGGCTTTCCCCGTTCGCGCAAGGCATTGTGGGATACGAATTTGAAACAGGAGAGAAAAACGGAGGACACGAGTGTGCGAATGAAACGTGAAAGACCGACTACAGTAATGGAAAGCGAGAAGAAAAGACGTTATGTTATATATGAAGGAAAGGAAATGCAGGACCAAACTAATAAATATCGGTGCTCAGCGAGCACCTCGGTGTGATTAGCTGTTTGTTGAGTGACAGAATGATGGAACTGTCAATGCACGGTCAAAGGTAAACCTGTAGATGGCAGTAATGCAACACTGTGGATGCCAGCTGCCGTAAAACCCAAAAGAAGAAGAAGAAGGTAAACCTGCGCATGCGCACACACACAGACTTCCTCTGTCTGCTTGACTGCACGACGCGAGTGATTTCATGCACATGATTTGCTTTAATCCCCTCAAATTAAATAACTTCCCAGCCACAGAATGGCCTATATTGTGAGATATTACAGAAATAAACACATATCACAATGACCACATTTCAGAGGGAACTAAATTTCACCGATTTTATGAACTCAAAAGGCCGTCTAGCTTTAATAATAAAAATTAGTGATATTATAAACTAATTTTTCAATGTCACTGACATCATCACAGTAAAATAAACAGTGTTTGATAAAATGATTAAGACTCAGTACGTGTTTACTTGAATTTTGCTTGCATTTTTTAAACATTTTATTCTTATACATTGAAACATCAGTTTATATCACTAGTTTTTATTATTACATGTATAACAAATGTTGTAATAGAGGTCTTATTTATTTTTCCATACATGCTGATTTTTCATATGTAATGATTTTTTTCACCTCATCTAATTATTTTCATGTTTGTCTTTCGCTTGTAGGAACTACACTACCGTTCAAAAGTTTAGGGTCACCCAGACAATTTTGTGTTTTCCATGAAAAGTCACACTTTTATTTACCACCATAAGTTGTAAAATGAATAGAAAATATAGTCAAGACATTTTTCTGGCCATTTTGAGCATTTAATCGACCCCACAAATGTGATGCTCCAGAAACTCAATCTGCTCAAAGGAAGGTCAGTTTTATAGCTTCTCTAAAGAGCTCAACTGTTTTCAGCTGTGCTAACATGATTGTACAAGGGTTTTCTAATCATCCATTAGCCTTCTGAGGCAATGAGCAAACACATTGTACCATTAGAACACTGGAGTGAGAGTTGCTGGAAATGGGCCTCTATACACCTATGGAGATATTGCACCAAAAACCAGACATTTGCAGCTAGAATAGTCATTTACCACATTAGCAATGTATAGAGTGGATTTCTGATTAGTTTAAAGTGATCTTCATTGAAAAGAACAGTGCTTTTCTTTCAAAAATAAGGACATTTCAAAGTGACCCCAAACTTTTGAACGGTAGTGTATATTTCATTGAAAATAGTACAAAGACAACATATCAAATGTTGAAACTGAGAAATTGTATTGTTTTTTTGAAAAATATATGCTCATTTTGAATTTGATTTCAGCAACACGTTTCAGAAAAGTGGGACGGGGCAACAAAAGATTGAAAAAGTTGTGTAATGTAAAAAAAATAATAATAATTAAGTTAATTGTCAACAGGTCAGTAAGATGATCAGGTATATAAAGAGCATCCCAGAGAGGCGGAGTCTCTCAGAAGTAAGGATGGGGAGGGGTTTACTGCTCTGTGAAAGACTGCGTGGGCAAACAGTGCAACAATTTAAGAATAACATCCCTCAATGTGTAACTGTAAAGAATTTGTGACTCACATCTTCTATGGTCCATAATATCATTAAAAGATTCAGAGAATCTGGAGAAATCTCTGTATGCAAGAGACAAGGCTGAAAACTGACATTGGATGCCTGTGATCTTCAGGCCCTCAGGAGACACTGCATTAAAAGCAGACACATGTCTGTAGTGGAAATCACTGTATGGGCTCAGGAACACTTCAGAAAACCATTGTCTGTAAAAACAGTTCATTACTGCATCCACAAATGCAAGTAAAAACCAGATATAAACAATATTCAGAAACACCGTCACCTTCTCTGGGCCCGAGCTCTTTTATGATGGACTGAGGCAAAGTAGAAAATTGTCCCGAGGTCTGACGAATCAAAAGTAGAAATTATTTTTAGAAATCATGGGCACCACGTCCTCCAGGCTAAAGAGGAGAGGGACCATCCGGCTTATCATCAGTGCACAGTTCAAAAGCCGGCATCTGTGATGGTATGAGGGTGCATTAGTGCACATGACATGGGTAGCTTGTACATCTGGGAAGGCATCATTAATGCTGAATGATATACACACGTTTCAGAGCAATATGCTGCCATCCGGACACAATCTTTTTCAGGGAAGGCCTTCCTTCTGTCAGTAAGACAATGCCAAACTGCTTTCTGCACATATTAAAACTTCACGGCTCCATAGTAAAAGAGTCCAGGTGCTAAACTGGCCAGTCCAGACCTGTCTCCCATTTAAAATATGAGAAAGATGTGAGACCCCAAATTGTTGATCAACTGAAATTGTACGGTATATCGGGCAAGAATGGGACAACATTTCTCTTTCAAAACTACAGCAATTGGTCTCCTCAGTTCCCAAACATTTACGGAGTGTTGTTAAAAGTAGAGGTGATGCGACACAGTGGCAAACACGCCCCTGTCCCAACTTTTTTGAAATGTGTTGCTCACATCAAATTCAACATAAGCATTTTTTTTTGTTTTAAAAACAATAAAATTTCTCACTTTCAACATTTGATATGTTGTCTTTGCACTATACTCAAACACTATAGGGTTTCCATGATTTGCAAATGATCGCATTCTGTTTTCATTTACAGTTTACACAGTGTCCCAACTATTTTGGAATTGGGGTTGTACAATTTTAATGTGTGTTTTTTTCCACATCATGCATTTTCCACACGTGGTGCATTTAGATGTGATTTTCATCCGTCTGAATAATCCTTATTTGTGATCTCATTGGTGTCCGAGATCACATGATGTCTCGTGGTCACTTGCATTCGTGTGCAATGTGATGGTGTAAAATGATAAAATGCAGCTTTAGATGTTTATCACATATGATCATATTACTCAAATATATACGATTTTTTTTTCCATAATCCTGGATCTTGTGATGCTTCCTGGGAACTTAAGGGGTTAAACACCTTGCTAGCAACAAGGGGGGCTTTGGAAAAGGCCAGTCATGCAGCTAGCATAATAAATGTCACTCGTTAGAGTATAATCATCAGTGTTCCTCATCATTACTGACAGGATAAAGAAATTACTGCCTACTGTTTTTTATTTGAATCTTTTTTTTTCGTTGTTGATGTCCTCAGGCACCAGGTGGACTGTGAGTAGAGTAGAGCTGTGAAGCGTAGCAGGTGCATTGTGGGTAGGGAGCATGCAGCCTGACAATCAGAGCGTTCTGGTTTCGATGTGTTAAAATCGTCTGTCAGGGAAACGAGCCTCACCTCTTTGGTTGTCATCCAGACCGAAATCTTTTTGTTCTGACTCACTTTTAACTCGTTGTTGTGACTCATATCTGAAGTGTCGACTCATTTCGAATGAATTTTCATTCTTTCTCTCTATTTCTATCGATGTCTTTCTCTTTTCAGATTGAGTCATTTGTCTTGGTGCTGTTTAATAACGTCCCAAATGAATGCACCAAAGGCGTCGTACTTGTGTTAGTCATCGACTTTGGAAGCTGAATTATTATTAATTAATCCATCAGGGAAGATGGCTGGTGAGAAGTCAGCTGGTGTTCGAGAAATAAAGACATGTTCGTGGCGATAAATGAGTTTTAGAACTTCTTAGGCATATTCGAAATGGTTTTATGTCTCATCTCTGGTAATGCGTCAAATTCTCCATGATTTGATCATCACGAGTCGAATCATGTCATGTTTTGTTCGGTGACAGCTTGAAATTTTAAAACAATTGCGATATTAGCGGTCTTTCGTACCATACAGTATATGCTCCATCTGTAGGTTTAATAAACACTCAGAGTGAAGCACTATCTACCCTCTTCTGCATACATGAGCTCACAGATGTTTGCAATTGCTCGTGCTCGTGTTTTCTCAATGTAAATACTGTTCCCACTTTTCTTTAATATAATGAGATGAGGCGGCACGGTGGTGTAGTGGTTAGCGCTGTCGCCTCACAGCAAGAAGGTCCTGGGTTCGAGCCCCGGGGCCGGCGAGGGCCTTTCTGTGTGGAGTTTGCATGTTCTCCCCGTGTCCGCGTGGGTTTCCTCCGGGTGCTCCGGTTTCCCCCACAGTCCAAAGACATGCAGGTTAGGTTAACTGGTGACTCTAAATTGACCGTAGGTGTGAATGTGAGTGTGAATGGTTGTCTGTGTCTATGTGTCAGCCCTGTGATGACCTGGCGACTTGTCCAGGGTGTACCCCGCCTTTCGCCCGTAGTCAGCTGGGATGGGCTCCAGCTTGCCTGCGACCCTGTAGAAGGATAAAGCGGCTAGAGATAATGAGATGAGAATGAGATAATGAGATGAAAAATACATCTTAGGAAGTGAAAATATATTGGATGTCAATATATGTCAAATGTCTTCAACAGTTCCCATTGTATGATCACAAAATATCAAAGATATGATTAGTAACTACTGTATTTCTAGACATTTTTACTGATTCTCAACCTCTATCCGCATTCTGAGTGGCTACTCTACTACTAGGCTATCAGTTCATATACCGTGAGTAGAGAAAACAAAATGGCAGAGCGTGTTGCTGAATCAACCGAGGATGAAATAAAAACTCTACTTGAAAACAAAACACCAAAAATTGTCATCAAGTATTTAAAAGAAACAGAAATAGTGAAAATAATTTTTTACCCGGGCGGCACGGTGGTGTAGTGGTTAGCGCTGTCGCCTCACAGCAAGAAGGTCCGGGTTCGAGCCCCGTGGCCAGCGAGGGCCTTTCTGTGTGGAGTTTGCATGTTCTCCCCGTGTCCGCGTGGGTTTCCTCTGGGTGCTCCAGTTTCCCCCACAGTCCAAAGACATGCAGGTTAGGTTAACTGGTGACTCTAAATTGAGCGTAGGTGTGAATGTGAGTGTGAATGGTTGTCTGTGTCTATGTGTCAGCCCTGTGATGACCTGGCGACTTGTCCAGGGTGAACCCCGCCTTTCGCCCATAGTCAGCTGGGATAGGCTCCAGCTTGCCTGCGACCCTGTAGAACAGGATAAAGCGGCTAGAGATAATGAGATGAGATGAGATGAATTTTTTCCCCCAATATCGCCTGTTGCACACTCCAGCCCAGTCGGTGGTAGTAATGCACCTTTAAGTTGGCTTGCCAACCACCAAAAAAAAACCCTAAAGAAGAAGAACCCCCCCCACCAAAAGAAACCCGAAAAAAACAAAAAAGCAGCAAAATATGGAATAAATACGGAAGCCGAGAGAGGCCCTTCATATAATCCTTTTTTTTATTCACCTTGTTATCCCGAGATAATGACATAATTAATTCAGGATCTCGAGAAAACAACACAACTAATTCTAGATCTCGAGAAAACAAAACCGTTATTTCGAGATCTCGAGAAAACAAAACAATTATTCCATGATCTCGAGTAAACAGCTGAGAATTGGTTCATTCAGGTGCGCCAAGAGACTTGTGATATGCTGACTTTGGGGCTATTTCTCATTCTGTATAGACGCAACTTTGGTCATTAGAATGTCTGGAATAATCGATCACCTAATAAGGCAATATTTTGATCAGGGGTTGACACAGGGAGAGATTGCATTAAGCCTTTTAATAAGGGATAATTTCAAAAGTAGTCCGCGGCACCTCCGCAGAAGACTGGCCCGGCTTTGTCTCTACCGACGGAGATACAGTGATCCAGCTGAGATCATGAAATAATTGTTTTGTTTTCTCGAGATCACGGAATAATTGTTTTGTTTTCTCGAGATCTCGAAATAACGGTTTTGTTTTCTCGAGATCTCGAATTAGTTGTGTTGTTTTCTCAAGATCCTGAATTATTTATGTCGTTATCTCGGGATAACAAGGTGAATTAAAAAAGATTATATGAAGGGCCTCTCGCGGCTTCCGTAAATAAAAGTGTTTGATGGTAAGAACGTATCTTTTTAAAATTTTTCAAGAATTAATATTATTATTATCACATTTTTCACAAATTGCTCCTGTCATTTCGCCAGTTTGTTTACACTCTAGGCAGAAATGATTTTGCTGGACATTTTGGATAAAGCTTTTATTTATCAAATTTGCAAAAAAATGCAAATAAAAATGCTCTGTTTCTCAAAATCCAGTGAATATGGATAGAACAAAACAGTTATTCCACTCAATCTCATCATCCATGGCTTATAGCCAAGTTGGTGCTACGCGCCTCATCGGCTTTCAGTTCATGTACGACTCGATTTCATTGAATAACTGTTTTTATATCATTTAAAGCATTTATTTCTCGAAAGAAGCAAAAAAAAATAAAAAATCCTACCAATAATATAATCTAAACAAATAAGCTAATAGTTAATAATCTTTATAACACTCTTAAGTACACTCATCGGTCACTTTAATCGGAACTTGTTCTTGATTCTAAGATCCCTGTTCTTCGCTGCAGGAGTGGAACCCAATGTGCTCTTCTGCTGTTGCAGGCTGAGATGCTTTTCTGCTCACCACGGTTGTAAAGACTGATTTACTACCGTATATCAGTTCCTTCGTGGCAAAAAAAGCTTGAACCAATCTGGCCATTTTCCTCTGACCTCTCTTATCAACAAGGCGCTTGTTTCCACCCACAGAACTGTCGCTCACTCACTCAATGATGTTTTTTGTTTTCCGTACCATTCTGTGTAAACTCTTGGGAGTGTTGTGTGTGAAAACAAACCCCAGGAGATCAGCAGTTTCTGAAATACTCAAACCAGTCCATCTGGCTCAAACCAACACCCATGCCACAGTGAAAGAAAGTCACACTTCACCGTGAGATCACAATTTTTCCCGTTCTGATATTTGAATAAAGTGAACATTAATTAACTGACGCTCTTGATTTGTATCTGCATGATTTGATGCTGATTCGAGAACTGCATCAAACAGCAAGTGGTCTTCACTGGTGTTCCTATTAAAGTGGCGGGTGAGTGTAACAGTAGATAAATTTGCTGATATTCAATATATTTTCACTTTTCAAATAGCATTTATTTTCAATATAGTCACACTTTAGCATTTCTGGTCAAAGAAATGCTATAATTAAATCCTACAGTCGTTTTTTGGAAACAAAGAACCTTTAATTATCCAATGAACTCTGATACAAAGAAATCTTGAAAAAAAACCCCACAAGGAACTCTTTCTTTCTAAGAGTGTACTATCCTTCAGACGCTCTTTTGGAACAAATGGTACAATGTACGATGAGTTGTTTCTACATGTAGCTCTGCCCCTTAGGCTTTGACGTTTCCTAATCAGTTGTCCTTCCGGGAAAATCCAAAAAGGTTCTACGAAGAACTAGACAACGGTTTTTAGCTCATCCGGCCATAGGCCAGGACGGATGAGCTTATGTGGTCACGTGTCGTACGTCCGTTGTCCGTCCATCTACAATTTACAAAACTCTCTAGTCCTCCTACAGGACTGATCGGATTTTGATCAAACTTGCATACAATGTTGTCCAGGTGGGTGTGCATAAAAGTTGTCACGGTGGTAGCACCACCTGTCATATTTACGATTTTATGGTCGTCTGAAATTTTTGGGTGACTCGTCACATTAAACGCTACTCTTCGTAAACTTCTGGGACGTTTTCACTGAAACTCACCCAGAAGACTCTAAAGACATATTCCAACAAGAGTTGTTCACCATGTGGTGCCACCTACCATGGATGAGGCTACACAGGGGTCACGTGCGATTTCACAAAAATAGTTACTCCTCCTACAGGAGTGATCAGGTTTTGATCAAGCTCGTACGGAACGTTCTGCAGGTCGGTGTGCATAAAAGTTGTCAAGACGGTGGCACCACTTGTCATATTTATGATTTTATGGGCATTTGAAAATTTTGTGTGACTTGTCACACCAAACACTACTGTTCGTAAACTGCTAGGATGTTTTCACTGAAACTCACCCAGAAGACTCTAAAGACATATTCCAACAAGAATTGTTCACCAGGTGGCACCACCTGCCATGGATGAGGCTACACAGGGGTCATGTGCGATTTCACGAAAATCGCTACTCCTCCTACAGGAGTTATCAGATTTTGATCAAACTCATATGGAATGTTCTCCAGGTTGGTATGTATAAAAATTGTCAAGACGGTGGCACCATCTGTCATATTTACGATTTTCTGGTCATCTGAAATTTTTGGGTGACTTGTCACATTAAACACTACTCCTTGTAAACTGCTGGGACATTTTCACTGAAACTCACCCAGAAGACTCTAAAGACGTATTCCAAAAAGAGTTGCTCACCAGGTGGCGCCACCTACGATGGATGCGGCTACACAGAGGTCACGTGCAATTTCACAAAAATCGCTACTCCTCCTACAGGACTGATCGGATTTCAAACTCACACATAACACCAGTAGCCGGTATGAGCTACAGCTTCATTGAGGCTATTTTATTTGGAAGCTACAACCAAATTTTCAAACAAACCTTTTTTGTTCCCATTACACACCTCTTATTGCGGACAGTAAATAATTCATAGTCGTCATAATTCATAAAGGGTTAATTAGAAACTGTACTCTGCTATACTGTTAATTACGTGACCCGTGTATGAATGGACGTGTATGTTTACGAGGCTTTTGTGTGAGTCATGCCTATTGTAGTGGGCATTGTATTTTATTACACATGACAGGCTACAATTATATCTGATGAATGAATGGAATGACTCGAACACGTTCTGCTTTTTTTATTATGCCCGTTAGATATAAATAATCTCAAATCACAGCTCTGTGTGCAACCTGGGATGCGATGTGAGGTGTTCCTAGTACAGATTCATCTTCAGTATGGAACGCTTGCACAGTAAAATTGCCAGTGTTAATATAACACTTAAAGAGTTAATTCCAACACTACCTCAGTGAACATATGGTCCCTATCTACAGAGTGTAAAATGTACACCGAACATAGAATTAAATTTCCAGAGTCAATTTTACTCTGGTAAGAGTTAATATTTTACACGACACTGCACTAAGAAGTGTCAATCACGTTTTACACTATGTGACAGTGGCGGCTGGTAGTCTTTCAAACAGGGGAGGCTGGTCGGTTATGATATTTCCAGATTTTAAAAGAAAAAACATATTAATTTTGCCCATACTCTTGCCTCTGATCTGGCTGATTGTTGGCAGCGTCACAAACTGTGAAATAACAGGTTCTTTTGGCCCATTAGCCTACTGTCCAATATACATGATGGTGGTGTTGGGGGGGGTATATTTTAACATTTTATATTTTAAAATTGTGGCATGTTGTTTAAAAATTGACCTCGGCTGTGTTTTTGTTTAAAAATGTTTTCCAAATTGTAGCGGTGTTTAATTCATATCCAGAAAAACATATATTCCAATATAATATACTCAGCATAAACATTTTAAATAGATTCTATATTTTTGGTCCATCCATGACATATTACTAAAGTAGCCTATTTACTGTTGTTGATGTGGGTCACTTGCTGTTAGCCAATTCACTTTCTCGTACCAGGAGAGCTGAAAGGAACGAGTATTATTCCCTACCTTTTTCACCAAGTCAATTTGAGGCGTTGGTCTACCCTGCTCTTTAATTTTAATTTTTTCCTCAAAAGGAAGACTGGCAAATGGCTTCGCCAAAATTAAATCAGCACTGCTTGGCATCCGTGCGCAGCTTTCTTGCTAGCTGACTAGCCCCCTCAAGTTCAAGTTCAGTCACTCAAATAAACGACATTTCTGGAACTAAGATAGCAAACTTGACAACACTATATTTACACTTTATTTACAATGAAAATATATACAAACTAAAAAAGCTGGTAGAAACTGTATGTAATGAATGAAATCGAAATGTAAGCCGATCTCTTACAATACACCACAGCACTTGCGAATCCGCATGGGACTGAACTGATGTTGCCAGATACTGCTGACGTTATCCAGCCCAAAATATGTTCAAAACCTGCCAAAATGCACTTAAAACCGCCCAATCTGGCAACACTGTACCGCTGCCTGTCTATAGTTGAAACGAGCTGTCAATCAAAGAAAATATCCGGCCGCTTTCACCAATCAGCAGTCTCCTCGCGGAAACTGCCATGTCCCTCCCATGTGAGGCTCGGAGTCCGTGGGCGGGCATTTTCGCAGTATTTGTCCAATAATCGTCTTGCATTTTGAGATTGAAAAGCACATAGCTCCCAATCCACTGAGGCTGGGCTGCATCGCGCTGTCATTTCTATGATTCTGGATCTGAAATAGCAATGTTATAAGGTCGGCTATAACATAAGCCTAGCGCAATTCATCCTACACGGTGTTCATCATTTTTAGAGGAGGCTGAGCCTCCCTCGTTGTCTTAGAGCAATCGCCCGTGCTATGTGAGAAGTAACACCCATAGTGTTATTCACATTCAACACTGAAGAGTTAAGTGTTAAGAAATAACTTTTCCAGGGTTAAACCTACTTAACACTACATGCTGATTAAGAAATTACTCCAAAGAGTGTTGATTTTTAAGTGACTCCTACCAGTGTTACACATGATCTACCAGTAGTCCCAGTGTTATGGCTCACCATGTAGAACTCATCTCATCTCATTATCTGTAGCCGCTTTATCCTGTTCTACAGGGTCGCAGGCAAGCTGGAGCCTATCCCAGCTGACTACGGGCGAAAGGCGGGGTACACCCTGGACAAGTCGCCAGGTCATCACAGGGCTGACACATAGACACACAACCATTCACACTCACATTCACACCTACGGTCAATTTAGAGTCACCAGTTAACCTAACCTGCATGTCTTTGGACTGTGGGGGAAACCGGAGCACCCGGAGGAAACCCACGCGGACACGGGGAGAACATGCAAACTCCGCACAGAAAGGCCCTCGCCGGCCACGGGGCTCGAACCCGGACCTTCTTGCTGTGAGGCGACAGTGCTAACCACTACACCACCGTGCCGCCCACTGGAAGTTATCTTGTTCAATTTTACTCTGTCTGTTGTTGGAAGAACTCCGAAATAATTAAAATACTTTGACACTGCATATTTAACACTGGCAAATTTACTGTGTACTAACAGTGATGTGGAACTGACACGTTCTTGCCGTATTCGGACTTTACTTCACACCCGAGAGTGTTTAGTTTTCCTCTATCCAGTTGAGTTGTGTGAGAAAGTGAATCATTTCAGCCTGGATTTCTTTTCCACGTTCAGTTTCTCTCTGTTCATTTCACCCATCAGTTGGTTTCTACCACTGGTTCCTCATAGCTGTTCTAGTTTCTATATAATCCAGAAGATCTGCACCATTTTTGTACAACAGGACCCCTTGGACAGTATTTCAGGCTGATAGGGTTGTATTAATGTGCTTGTTCTGATACATTATTGTTTCTATAGTAACCCTTCATTCATAGGGAGATGTATAGTAGAACCTCCATCGGAGCTAAAGTTAATAATAAACTGATTATTTTGAAGTGTTGCTCAACAAAGATGTTCATGTAATTGTTGATGCGATGAAGCTTTCTGTGAGTAGATGCTTATTTAGCAGTTATGGAAGGAGTCTCCAGTGTCAGCAATTTGTAACAGTCATTAAGTCTTCAAGACACATTTTATAAACAGAGACAAAGAGAGCGAGAGAGAGAGAGAAGGGTGGCATGGTGGTGTAGTGGTTAGCGCTGTCGCCTCACAGCAAGAAGGTCCGGGTTCGAGCCCCATGGCCGGCGAGGGCCTTTCTGTGCGGAGTTTGCATGTTCTCCCCATGTCCGCGTGGGTTTCCTCCGGGTGCTCCGATTTCCCCCACAGTCCAAAGACATGCAGGTTAGGTTAACTGGTGACTCTAAATTGACCGTAGGTGTGAATGGTTGTCTGTGTCTATGTGTCAGCCCTGTGATGACCTGGCAACTTCTCCAGGGTGTACCCCGCCTTTTGCCCATAGTCAGCTGGGATAGGCTCCAGCTTGTCTGCGACCCTGTAGAACAGGATAAGGCGGCTAGAGATAATGAGATGAGACAGAGAGAGAGAGAGTTACCGTTTTTGTAGCTGCTATAATGTAAATGAGGACAAAAAGTTCTCTTGGAGATGTTCCATAATAGGGGAGAGCAGGGAGACTTGGGACAGTTTGTATTCCCATGAATTAATTTCAACCAATGAAGTTTTAGATTCCATCAGAAGTTCGATGTCGCCTCTTAGAGTAACCAACTTCCTTTGTGGCCACGAAACTGGACACTGCAGTAAGGTTTGTGCAGTTCAATATTTCATTCAACCAAAACTTAAAACTATTTCCTACTTCGCTTCCACCTTCATTCCATGGTGTAATGTACTCTGGTGAATTGGGGATTTTGTTAGGAATTAAAGTATGTAGCTTAGAGTGACCAGATATAGTATTATTTATTCAACTTAAATTCTGGGGAAAAACATTTAAGAATTTCTTTTTCAAAATGTCCAGATGGGGAGAGTTGGGACAGTTCATCGTGTTACCAGTGTTGTAGTCGAGTCACTAAACCTCGAGTCCGAATCCAGTCTCGAGTCCCCAGTGTTCAAGTCCGAGTCAAGTCCAGGTCATTAAAGAAAATTTTGAGTTGAGTCCACTATTGACCCGAGTCGAGTCCGAGAACAAGACTCCAATGGCACCATTTGACGGTGACTGTTGGTGCCTTTATGTGAAACCGTCTCTGCTACTGTGCTGGATTAATGTTACTGCTCGACTGCACCATTTTAGTTAATAGGCTACAGATAAAAAGCTTGTTCATCGCTCAGCAAGCCCCGCCCACTATCAACAGGGCAAATAACATGAGAGGGTTAACACTAGCTAGTTCATCGCTCACCAAGCAAGCCCCGCTATCAATAGAGCAATGAACACAGTGTGTCACTTCCTTCTCTGGGTGGAGTCTTGCCAAATGACGATTGAAGTTCGAGGTCATCCCCGTCGTCTCCTTGATAGTTCTGGCTTCTCTCCAGGCATTTTAGCGCCATTAACATTAGTTTGTTCCTGAACATGACGAATGAACAGGTGAATGTGCATTCTCTTGCAAGAAATTAGTATCAAAATTAATGTAGATATAAATATAAATATCTTATGCCAAATTATAATGGCATGTTACAAAAAAATAAAGAAAAAATCAGAGTCCTCGTCTCCAGTTTACAAGTTCGAATGCAATTAATGCACGAGTCAAGTTTCCAGTTTGTTTGTATAGCACTTTTAACAATAAACATTGTCGCAAAGCAGCTTTACAGAATTTGAATGACTTAAAACATGAGCTAATTTTATCCCTAATCTATCCCCAATGAGCAAGCCTGTGGCGACGGTGGCAAGGAAAAACTCCCTCAGACGACATGAGGAAGAAACCTTGAGAGGAACCAGACTCAAAAGGGAACCCATCCCCATCCAGGCAACAACAGACAACATGACTATAATATTAACAGTCCTAACATAAAGTCAGCTTCGTTGATACTTCGTTCCCACCGACGGAAACCCGAGCGCAAAACCATTCACGACAACCATAGTCCCAAAGTCAGTAAGTCAACTGCAGTCCTAGAGTCAAGTCAAGTCAGCAAGTCAACTGCAGTCCCCAGCCACAAAAGCACCACTGCAAGAGTCCAGAGCGTCCTCCAGGCGCGACACCCAACTGTCCACATGGGGCCGCCCTCCACAGGAGTGATGCGATGCGATGTGATGAGACTCCAACCAGACACAGGGCACCAGGATGGCTCAGGCAGGTCCGAGGAGCAGAAGATGTCAGCATCTCGATCCCAGGACCGACATGTAACTCGATCCTGAATAAGTAGGAACAGTATACATATTGCACTGAGTACAAGCAGGGACTCCGGCAACTAACTCTGACAGCATAACTAAAAGGGGAGAGCCAGAAGGTAACACAGGCATGATGGAGCCCCGGGACATAAAGCAGCAGCCACTACACCATCAACAAACTCGAGTGAGCAAGCGAGTGGGGACTGACAGCATCCATACATCCCAGTTTACCAAAACACTCTGTCTGAGGATCCTCCAGATCTACTCCTTTCCCTCATAAACACCATTAACAAAAGGCTTGACTAAACAGATATGTTTTCAACCTAGACTTAAACACTGAGAGTCATCAGTGCTCAAGTCCAAGTCAAGTCACGAGTCCTTAAAATTAGGGCGTACACGAGTTGGACTCGAGTACTCCAAGCCTGCACGTTACAGGGTTTTTTTTGTAGTGTACAAATATAAAATTGTTTAAAAATGTTTGTTAAAAATGTGGCCATGTCCCTGCATGAGGATTAAACTGATTTCGTTCCTTCTTGAGAATGGAACTGTTTTGTCGAGGCAGGTTTTGGTTAACTGACATTTTTCTATCGCTGTACCAGCATTGTGTGTTCATACAGTTCGTATGGTACAAGTTTTGGTTAGAAATAAAAATGAAACATGTAGGATTAAGCTAGGGATTTAATTTTTGTTCCATGTCTCCCCTCAATGTCCCACGTCTCCTCTCAAAAAATAAAAGCAGTAAAAGTGAAGTCTGAAGGCCAGTATATGTTCCAAGCTGAGAAACTAATGTTGTGGTAAGAGGGCATAATACGTAAATCCTCTCTCATGTGCCGCTACCTGCAAAGAATGTCACACAATCTATAAAAGCTGAAAACTCATCCCCAGTCTCCTTGCTCTCCCTGAATAGTGGGATGTGTTGTTCATTAATAGTGTAATAAAAATTGTAATCATTGGCAAATTGCTGTGAAGTAGGTTTAATAATGACCATCAGCGTGTGCAGGTACAGGATGGATTATTCTCATATAACTGCAGAGTCTGTTGTGTGTTATTACTTGTGTAATGCCAAACCAACAAGGTGTGATCATGTTAAATGATGTGTATCTGTGAAAAATGAGGTAATACGCTCCTGTAAAAACATGTCTCATGAGGATTTAACATTGAAATTACACACATTGATACTCAGATCTTACATGCAATTACCGGTATGAACTTAGGAAATATTCAGATGTTACATGAGAGTTGTGTACATAGAGTTTAAGTGTCCCAAGAGAAGCCATGGCCTAATGGTTAAAGAAGCAGCTTTGGGACCAAAAGGTTGCTGGTTTGATTCTCTAGACAAGCAGGAATGGCTGGTGCCTTTAAGCAAGGCATCTAACCCCTAACTGCTCCCTGGGTATGTTGTACATCACTCTAGATAAGTGTATCATTGGAAGGAGTCTCAAGTGATGCCGCTTTATAATGACCAGACGGAAATCTGTCACTTTAGCATTGGAGAAGTGTCTATGGAACATGGTAAGCTGTGTTTTTGCCTTATTAAGTTCAAGAAAGAGAAAAAAGAGAGGTTGGTCAGGGAAGACCATTTATAGCTACTATAACATTGGGGAACACAATTTTTGTTGAGTTCGGTCTGACAGCTGTTTTTAACTAATTTTTGGGTGCGGAATCCAAAACTGATCTCAGTTTTTCTCGATCATGTCAAGTTTTTGAACTATAGGATCCCTGTTTTCTTAAAAAATATGAAAAATACTAGCCTGGCAAGCCAGACTAAATGTGAATATTTAGTCTGGTCTCGGTCGTAGACATTTCCGAAGGGGGTGGGAGGAACAAATCGCTGTCTTTCAAACTGTCTCTGTGCGTATAGGCCAACGCTCTGACCAATCAGCGCAACAGTGACTGTGACGTAGTCAGAGCGACAGAAAGCAGTGGGGGAGGCCTTGAAATAACTAATTTTTCAAAATGTGTATTAATTAATAAACAGGTTCTAGATATTAAGAAGTTTGGAGATAATGACCACAAGTTTGGAGTCTGTACCACATACACTCTTTTTTTTCCCAAGTGTTTTTCAAGGGTTTGCTTAAACTGTTTTTGAGAGTTTTTATTTAGTGGTGTTTGGTGAAATAATTTCCCTTCAATTTAAAATAACGGGAAAATAAGAAACAATCAAAAAGTAATGTTTCAAAGCTGTTTATTAATTCTTCGTACTGCACAAACTAGCCCCATCCTTTTGGCTACGAGCGGAGCCAGCTGGTAGATCAGACTTTTGCCATAGCCGGTCGGCAAAACAGCGAAAACGTCCTTCTTGAAAAGGAATGAGCGGAGAGCCTCTTCCTGCTCATGTTTCAACAAAAACTCCAAGTCTAATTCTTCTAAAACTGATTCCAAAGCGGAGTCAAACGCGATCTGTTCATTAGCCGTAGCCATCTTTCCTGTTGTGCTTTCTCCAGTGTCGTGCAGCTTTGTCGTTACTCCTGCAAAAGCCCGCCCAAAGAATCCAAACAAAAACCTTGTGTTGTGATTGGCGGGCACGATTTGATGCCCGGGGTGTTTTTGTTTATATGGTGCGAGGCTAGACCCACTCGTAGGCAAAAATATTTTTGGCCGCTAGGCGGGTGGGTCTAGTTTACTAGGCTAGAAAAATACTGTACTTAACAGATATGTGTTTGTTTTATAAAAATGTACAAATATTGACATACAATGAAATATGAAAGAAACAGGCATGACTGCAATGTTTATTTAACACTCTTATGTTTTTACAAAGGATATGGTTACTGTAATTATAATTGTGTGCAAGAAGAAGAAAAAAACCTTTATTCATCACATGCACACTTCAAGCACAGTGAAATTCATCCTCTGCATTTAACCCATCTGAAGCAGTGAACACATGCACAGAGCAGTGGGCAGCCACACCAGAGCACCCAGGGAGCAATACCTTGCTCAAGGGCACCTCAGCCCAAGGCCGACCCATGTTAACCTAACTACATGTCTTTGGATTGTGGGGGAAACCAGAGCACCCCCACGCAGACACAGGGAGAACATGCAAACTCCACACAGAAAGGCCCTCGCCGGCTGCTGGGTTCGAACTCAGAACCTTCTTGCTGTGAGGCAACCATGCTAACCACTACACCACCGTGCCGCCTGTGCAAGTAGCTAAGGTAAAAATTTACATTTATAGCTCTTTCTGGAGTGTTCAACTTGAGGACTATCGCGTTTGATGCTCCAACAATAGTCAGCCATCATATGTACATCCCATCTACCCTGATAACGTTCTTCCATAACCTTCAAATAGTCTTACTACAGTGGAATTTTGCTTATCTGGAGGGTAAGCTGTGGAGAAAAAACTTGACGTGCTAGAAAAAAAACTGACTGCAATTTTGGAATCAGCATGCCAATTTTAGTTTTAATCAGCATAAAAGTCTAACTCAACAGAAATTTTTTTTCAAATTGTTCCCCAGTGTAATGTAAGAACCTTTCTTTCTAACAGGAACTAACTTGTTTCGTGGATGTCCTACAGCATTAAATGTAACTATAAATGGAAAATGGATAAAAAGAAAAACATTCATTGATAGATAAAAATGGTTAGCCTTGGTTCCATCGTACCACCCCAACATTGATAGTTTTCCTCTAACAGCACACCCCGGATGTTTTATTCCCTAAATAATGTACATTATTCTATTCACATTCACTAGATATGAGCAATCATGTGCTCTGATTGGCTACTCTCCAACCAGGCTATCAGCTCATATACTGTGAGTAGAGAAAAAAAAATGGCAGAGTGTGTTGCTGAACCAACCGAGGACGAAATAAAAACTCTACTCGAAAACAAAACCCCAAAAATTATCAAGTATTTAAAAGAAACAAAAATAGCTAAAAGAATATAGTTCCCCCCCCCCCCCCCCCCCCCCAAAATCTCCTGTTCCACACTCCAGCCCAGTTGGTGACAATAATGCACCTTTAAGTTGGTTTGCCAACCGCCAAAAAAAACCCTAAAGAAGAGGAAGAAGAAAACTCCAAAATATACAAAAAAGCAACAAAATATGGAATAAAAGTATTTGATGGTAAGAACATTTTTTAAAGCATTATTATTATTATTATTATTATTATTATTATTATTATAGCTTTTTTCACAAATTACTGCTGTCATTTCGCCGTTTTTTTTTTACATTCTAAGCGGAAATTATTTTGTCAGACCTTTTGTATAAAGTTTTTATTTATTGAATTTGCAAAAAATAAATAAACTAGAAAAGCACTCGAAGAGCGCAGACCTCCGCCAAGAATTCTTTAAAAAAATCCGGGATCCAGAAGGTGATCCGGATCACCGCCAGAATTTAATAGATTGTTACTTGTGCCCAGTGACACCTCTGGAAAAAATTTCAGAGCAATCCGTTCATTACTTTTTCCGTAATGTTGCTAACAGACAAACCAACAAACAAACAAACAAACAAACAAATGCTACCGAAAACATAACCTCCTTGGCGGAGGTAATAAATAAATAAATAAATAAATAAATAAATAAAAATGCTCCGTTTCTCAAAATCCAGTGAATATGGATAGAATAAAACAGTTATTCCACTCAATCTCATCGTACATGGTGTATAGCCAACTCGGTGCTATGCGCCTCGTTGACTATCAGCTCATGTACGACTTGATTTCGTGGAATAACTGTTAATTATCTCAGTGATATGAGTTTTCATGGTCATTAGGAAAGAGGAGCCAAGCACAAGTTTCATGTCAGAAAAATCATCTTTAATTTTGTTCCAATTCTATTGAAAATTTTCATCCATTTCATTTTGCCTTCGTGTTTGTCCTATGTGTTTTTTCTGGGGCGGGATGATAAAAGTATATGGAATCAATTTTGTGCCAAAATGTTCATACAATACTTTTGAAATATCAAACAAAAACGACAAATCAAAATACAAAAAAAAAAAAAAAGTAAATTCTTTTAGACGAGCAAACAAATTATTTGTGTAATTGTGCAAAATATCAGTCTATTACTCTTCAGAAACCTTTTATTTTTGTTCCGCATCTTTCTCAGTTTTGTTTGACGTAATTTATTTTGGTTGCGATTCCAGCTTTCTCGTTTACGCTCCCTGACTTTTTGCTTGCAGTTTTGGCACAAACTTCACGTGTGGGTGGGCTGTCCAGGAATGCATTCCCATTGGCTAACTTGTGTTTGACTGACAGCTACGCTCAGCGATTCCCCCGGAGGCTGTTGCAGCCATTTCCTACTCGGAATTTGGCGGACTGTTTGACGAGTGACCGATCCATTGACGGTAAACAAGGCTCGAGTGGACTTCAGTGGCGACTATGATATTGAATTAATTCAACAAAGTGTAAGTACGGGATAAATGTGCTGTATGTGTTGCAGTAGTACACATTATGCAGGTGTTTCGTGGCAAGTCAAATGTTAGATTTGGCTCCATTACCCCAATATAATACCTGTCTTGCTAACGTTAAACACGCCTGCATAATGTGCACTACTGCAACACATACAACACATTTGTGTCAGAAAACAGAATCCAGGGACACATGTCTGCCCGGGGGCATTTTGAGTTATTGACAGATTCAGAAAGTACAGTTTCTAAGCTTTCCAATGATGCCTTCCATGTGGAGATCTGACAATATTTGAAGAATGTGTGGCCTTTTGAAAGTGTATACTTCTTAAAACAGGAAAGGGAGAAAATCGCCCTCAAAGTTTTCCATCTCAGCTACTGTGGGTGCAGGGCGGGCATATAATGGTGCTCATTTGCATGACATTAAGGAAAGCCCTACCCCCTACGAGCTAGCACGATACTACTTTCATGTAAACAAAGATCACCACGTCAATTTTCCTTCCATGCAAAGTATGCCCAAAACAATTATGAAATACAAAAATAAGTCCTAAAGTATACTTTAACGTTTTGTGGTTGAAAAATTACTCACACCGTAAAAAAGAAAGATAGCACGATGATGACACAACTAACAACACTAGTTTCATGTAAAGCCTTGGTCACAACCGGCCGTACCGTGCTCCTACGGCCGGTCTATATGCAAAAAACGCAAGAAACGCACGGAGAGCGCGCAAGAAACACACGGACAGCGCGCATGAAACGCACGAGAGCGTGTGTGTGATGTGCTGATTTTCGAGCCGTAGACCGGCCGCAGAGGTTCTTTGTCATGTCAAACAAACTCTACGGGCGCTTACGTTTTTTTCAGGTTGCAAGACAAACTTACGGCCAACGCGCGTCTTTTGCAAGGCTGACACTTGCACGATTCCGTGGCACGCATTGGCACGACTCGAGTCGTGCCAGTGCGCAAACTAGTCGTAAACTGGCGTGAAGTGTGTGTAAACCCGTCGTGACTGCGTGCCATGTCGGGACGAGAATTTTGAAATGTTCAAAATTTTAGTCACGACAAAATTTCGCGACCGGGTCGTGAACTATGCGCAAACTGTTCGTGATCTCGTTGTGAACTCGTCGGGACGATGCGGGAGGATGCGTGCCAGTGCGTGGAAGTGCGCGCCATGCCACGACTGTCACGAACTGCCACGAATAGTTCACGAACAGCTCACGTCGAGTTCACGAGTAGTTCATGACATGTTCACGAATTGGTGCGCGTCGCAGCGTGGCCGTGCCTTCCCACTGACACGGTCACGCATTGATGGCACGAGCAGTTCACGACTAGTTTACGCACTTCACGAACAGTTTGGGCATGGCACGAGCAGTTCACGACGAGTTCACAAGCAGTTCACGACAAGTTCACGAGCAGTTCACGACTACTGCGCGACAGTGGCGCTCGCGTCGGTGCGGGGGTATATATAGGGCTTCCCGGACACTTCTCGCCATTCCAGAGATCACCAGCGAGGAGACAACTTAAGAGCAGCTGCCAGGTATAGGCATCTTCTCTTCTCTGCAATGATTGTGTCTCTGGTATTCAGCATGTTGTCTCTTCCACAGCCAATTCAAAAATGACCAGGGGTTGGGGAGGCCCCCTTTTTATATGGCGTGCTCAAGTCGGCACGACACCGTCCGAATTGCGCAAACTCGTCGTGCCAATGCGGGAAGTGCGTAAACTATGCGCAAACTATGCGTGAACTCGTCGTGCCAGTTTGTGAATGTGGACGGGCACGCATTCGTGAACTTGTCGTGAACTATGCGTGAACTAGTCATGAACAGTGCGGGAGTCTCCCAGTTTGTGCCCCAAAATGGCACGACTTGCCACAACAAAATCGTGGCCAAAAGTCGTGCAAGTGTCAGCCTTGCATTTCTCCGTGAACAAAAAAAAAAAAAACGCAGCGATTTGGGAAACGCCAAAAATCACACGGCCAAAAAATCGTACGTCCGGTTGTGACCTAGGCTTAACCAAACCACAACGCTCTCCGTTACATGCAAAAATAACCACACAGCCTTAGATTAATAAACTTATCCCATCAGAAAGAGAAATGGCGCCTTGCATACACCAATGCCTCCGATGGAATGTAATCCTAGAATGGTCCGTGTATCATCCGATCATTCAAGTATTCCATTCAATCTGGAAAACGAGGTTGCGGGGTTTTTTTGCTAGAAATGGTGATCTCCGATGTAAATACCGAGTGTCTGTTTGCTTCGCGGTGTGCCAGCTCCTCTGTGCTCTGTTTAGCTTCCTCATTCCATAGTGAAATTACATGCCTGTATGCAGCTAAGTAGCCATGCGCTCAGCTCATATCATACAGCTGATTCGTGAAAAAAACAAACAAAAGACTTAAATCATCATGTGAATGGCCCATATGGTAATTTACCCACACCCCCCAGCAGGCTACAGTCCTGACAAAAACGAGACAATTTGCAACAAAAAATGTATGCTTTTCCAACAAAACAATCTATTATCTGAAATACTGATTGCATTCTTCAAGATCTCAACTTGCACATGATGGAAAAAAACAAAAATCACAAATCTCGAAAAAAAATGCTTCTTTTGCGATTATCTCGGATTCGTTTCGGCCGACATGTGTCCCTGGATTCGGTGAGGAGTCACATTTGTCCCGTACTTACACTTTGTTGAATTAATTCAATATCATAGTCGCCACTGAAGTCCACTCGATCCTTGTTTACCGTCAATGGATCGGTCACTCGTCAAATAGTCCGCCAAATTCCGAGTAGGAAATGGCCGCAACAGCCTCCGGGGGAATTGCTGAGCGTAGCTGTCAGTCAAACACAAGTTAGCCAATGGGAATGCATTCCTGGACAGCCCGCCCACACGTGAAGTTTGTGCCAAAACTGCAAGCAAAAAGTCAGGGAGCGCAAACGGGAAAGCTGGAATCGCAACCAAAATAAATTACGTCAAACAAAACTGAGAAAGACACGGAACAAAAATAAAAGGTTTCTGAAGAGTAATAGACTGATATTTTGCACAATTACATGAATAATTTGTTTGCCAGTCTAAAAAAATTGACTTTTTTTTTGTATTTTGATTTGTCGTTTTTGTTTGATATTTCAAAAGTATTGTATGAACATTTTGGCACAAAATTTATTCCATAAAAGTAGGGCATGTCACGCGTGTTGAGGAGAAGTGATGAGCTGTGTTGTGAGTTTGAAATTATTTCCCCTGTCTGCCTTAAGGAGACTTAGTGAAATAAAAAAATTATGACCCATAGTCTGGGGAAACATCTCACTCTCTCTCACACTCACACACACACACCCCTCAACTCCTCATGGTCCGCTGTGTATAAATCCGAATACATACAAAAGCACAATAAGTAGTATATCTCTGAAAATGAGCACATTTAGCAATCCTGAGTGGTGTGCTAGCATAACATTAGCTAGCGGGTAGCATTCTTTGCAAAGTGGCTGGACTATGAAATGGTTGTGATGTGATTGTTTTTTACTTTTTAATGTCTTATCCTTATCTTTTCCGGCAGATTAACAAAACTAGCTCACTGAAATATGAGGATAAGCACTTCACAGTAACGTGCAAGCAAAGACTAGCAAGCTAGCTATACATCGAGCTAACTTCCTGCGGACCATGAAAGTTTTTAATCTGCTGAGGACAGTAACATGATGCCTTTCAGTAAACAGTTATAAAAGCTAAAACCTTATTAAACCTCAAATCGTTTCCATTTTCTCTCGGACCCATGACGCTTCTGCGTGTAGAAGATAAGCTAAATGAGTAAAACCCACATGAGCTCCGTCAAGGACATTTCTCTGCCCGTCAGGTAATTTATCGTTTATCTGTAAATCGCTAATGCCATATATTATTACAACCACATCCGAGAAGATGCTGTACTAACATTATAATGCGCATAAACCAATATGATCTCAGATAGTTATTAATTTAACATGGCTTAGATTAACAGTGCTATTTTGTACCAGTATTCTATGGACTACAGTTTTGTTCCTGTATGCTTTACAATTCTGTTTTACTTCATTCAAGCCTCGTTGCCATCTTAAGTGCCATTCGGGCAACTGGAAATCAAATGTGGTCCCATAAAGACAAATGGAAACCATGGTGGTGGTGTTGATATTATTGCTGGAGATGTTGCTGTTTAAGTGTTGATGCTGTCTAGTGGTGTTGATGTGACTGCTAAAGGTGTTGTTGCAATTATAATGCATCACGGTGATGATGGTGTTAGTGTTGTTGCTGTTTAAGTGCTGATGCTGATGTTGTTTTGGTAGTGGTTTTGATTCTGCTTTGGTGCTGCTGCTATTGAAGTTATTGGTATTATTTTGGTTACAGTGATGATCTTTTTTGCTCCTGAAAGTGGAGGAGTTTAAGTATCTCGAGCTTTTGTTCATGAGTGAGAGTAAGGGGCAGCAGGAGTTGGACAGACGGATCGGGGCAGCGTCAGCAGTGATGCGGACACTAAACCGGTCTGTTGTGGTAAAGAGAAAGCTGGGCCAAAAGGCAAAGCTCTCAATTTACTGGTCCATCTACGTTCCCACTCTCACCTATGGTCACGAGCTATGGGTAGTGACTGAAAAAATGAGATCGCAGATACAAGCGGTAGAAATGAGTTTTCTCTGCAGGGTGGATGGGCTCTCCGTTAGAGACAGGGTGAGAAGCTTGGTCATTCGGGAGAGACTCAGAGTAGAACTGCTGCTCCTCCACATCGAAAGGAGTCAGTTGAGGTGGTTCGGGCACCTTGTTAGGATGCCCCCTGGACACCTCCCAAGGAAGGTTTTCTGGGCATGCCCCACCGTGAGGAGACCCCAGGGCAGACACAGGACACGCTGGAGAGATTACATCTCTCGGCTGGCCTGGGAACGCCTTGGTATTCCCCCAGAAGAGCTGGTGGAGGTGGCCGGGGAGAGGGAACTCTGCGCTGCTACCCCGTGACCCGGATCTGGATAAGTGGTAGAAGATGGATGGATGATCTTTTTGGTGTTGTGTTAGTAGTGGTGTCGATGGTATTGTATTGGTGGTGGTGTTGATATTTTTGGTGTTGTATTGGTGGTGGTGTTTATGGGATTGGTATTGTATTGGTGGTGGTGTTGATGTTATTGGTGGTGCTGGTGGTATTGATGGTGCTGGTGTTGTATTAGTGGTGATGTTAATGCTATTGATGTTGTGGTGGTGGTAGTGATGGTGGTGGTATTGGTGTTATTGGTGGTGGTGTTGATGGTATTGGTGTTGTATTAGTGTTGGTGTTGTATTGGTGGTGGTGGTATTAATGGTGCTGGTGTTGTTTTAGTGGTGATGTTAATGTTATTTATTGGTGTTGTGTTGGTGGTGGTGTTGATGGTATTGGTGTTGTATTAGTGCTGGTGCTGGTATTGGTGTTGTTGTATTGGTAGTGGTGGTATTGATAATGCTGGTGTTGCATTAGTGGTGATGTTAATGTTATTGGTGTTGTATTGGTGGTGGTGGTGTGTTGGTGGTGGTGTTGATGGTATTGGTGTTGTATTGGTGGTGGTGTTTTTGTTATTGGGGTTGTATTGGGGTGGTGTTGGTGTTTTGATGGTGGTGATGCTATTGGTCTTGTATTGGTGGTGATGGTATCGATTTTGTTTTTGTGGTGATAATGTTTACTATTTGTGGAATGTATGTTGTTTTTGTTTCTTTGGCTGCATTAATGATGTTATTGGCATTGTAATAGCAATAGTGTTATTGATAGTGGTGGTGGTGTTATTGATGGCATTGTTTTGGTGGCAGCGATGATGTTATTGGTGTTGTATTGCTATTAGTGTTGTTCATTGTGTTGCTGTTGGTGTTTTTGTGGCAGTGAGGATGTTATTGGTGTTGTATTGTTGGTACCGGTATTAATGCTCGTAATGATTGGTGGTGGTGATGTTTTTGATGTTGTATTGGTACTGGAGTTATATTAGTGGTAGTGTTGATGTTATTGGTGTCATTAGTGTTGTATTGATGGTGGTGGTGTTGATACTGTTGATTGGTGCAGGTTTAATGGTTTTGGTGGTTTTTAGAAGTAGTACTATTAAATGTAGTGTTTTTTTTAAAATCATTTTTCAGAATGATTATATACCCTGCGTGTGCATGTGTTCATGTGTGTTTGTGTGATAGTGAAAACGATATAGAAAGCCTATGATGACAGCTTTATCCGTCTCTACGCTTTTGCCTCCAGCACCTGAACATTAATAATCCATTCACAGTGTGCAATTTAAAACAGAGAACGATGGCGCAAGAGAGAAAGGGAGAGAGCACGAGAGAGCGATGAAGAGACAAAGAGATGAGAGAACAAGACACGGAGAGAGAGAAAGGCAGTGATTGAAGTGATTAATAAGCCATCCACTGTGTGCAATATATGCGAGAGAGAAGATGGATGGGAGCAAGAAGGACTGAGCGAGAATGAGAGAGAAATGGAAAATTGCTAAAGAAGTACACATATTAAATGTAAATGGCTTCTCTTAGACACAGTAAAATACTACACGCAGGGATGATGATGAGGGAAGAGTGAGTCAGATGGGACAAAAATAAAAATGACATGTTTGCACATTACATTACAAAGAGAAATCTAGGGAAACTAAATTATGTATTAAATCATTTTGGATCTGAGGAGGCACAGCAGCTTGGTGAAGTTTTTCCACTGAATTGCGGGGAGTTTTTTTATTCATTTATTTATTTTTTTAAGAAGAGAGCACAAAAACCACAAATTAATGTGGGCGCAATTTTATGAACTCAAGCACTCAGAATAGAAATTTGAAAATGACTTTTTGACCTTGCTTTTATATCCTGTGGTCACATTAAACCAGATAATGGCTGCGCTCCAAAAAGCCTTCTCTCTGGTACACTAAAACTATCCTGTGGCATGGAGTCGATCACAAATCACAAGCACTGTTTAGGGCTTACTGTTATGTATGCCATTTCTTTAACAAAACACTCACTCAATCACTCAAGGGCCATGGAGGATCCACAGCCTATCCCGGGAACACCGGGCATGAGACAAGATGTGAAAAATTCATTGATTTATAACATAATTTCACTTCTACCACAAAAGTAGTTTCAACTGCAAGACAAATAAACCTACTGGACATTTCTGTCTGTACCTCCGATGGTATCATTGTGCCTCATCTGGGTGCCATCCTTCACTGATGTTTCACTCCTTTAAACCTACTGGACATTTCTGTCTGTACCTCCGATGGTACCATTGTGCCTCATCTGGGTGCCATCCTTCACTGATGTTTCACTCCTTTAAACCTACTGGACATTTCTGTCTGTACCTCCGATGGTACCATTGTGCCTCATCTGGGTGCCATCCTTCACTGATGTTTCACTCCTTTAATCCTGGAACATGTCAAGGTGGTGACATGGTGGTGATGGCAGTGATGGGGACGTCTCCCTTCTGCCACATGGACATTGATATGGTGTCGTTTTCTGTGCGGGGGTGTTTCTTTCAGATTTATGGAAGAGCCTCTTCCATGATCAGAAAATCTTCCGGACAGGATGCTTTGGGGCAGCATGGTGGTGTAGTAGTTAGCACTGTTGCCTCACCGCAAGAAGGTTCTGGGTTCGAGCCCAGTGGCCGGCAGGGGCCTTTCTGTGCGGAGTTTGCATGTTCTCCCCGTATCTGTGTGGGTTTCCTCCAGGTGCTGTTCGTTTCCCCCACAGTCCACATGCAGGTTAGGTTAATCGGTGGCTCTAAATTGACCGTAGGTCTGAATGTAAATGGTTGTTTGTCTCTATGTGTCACCCCTGCGATGATCTGGCGACTTGTCCAGGGTGTACCCCACCTCTCGCCCATAGTCAGCTGGGATTGGCTCCAGCTTGCCCGCAACCCTGCACAGGATAAGCGGTTATGGATGGATGGAAGGACGCTTTGCGAATTCTGATTTCTTGATAACATGCCAAGCTGCGTTTATTTTGTCTTATTTAAGAGAGAATACGAAGCTGGCGAAGGAACAACTGTTTATCACAGCTTTACTGTACGTGATAATTGAAATTAACTTGTTTAACATCATTGTGGATGTTATACATTACATTACGTTACAGGCATTTAGCAGACGATCTTATCCAGAGCAACATATAACATACCCAGAGCATCCTGGGGAGCAGTTGGGGGTTATGTGCCTTGCTCAAGGACACTTCAGCCATTCCTGCTGGTCCAGGAAATTGAACTGGCAACCTTTTGGTCCTAAGGCTGCATCTTTAACAATTAGGCCATGGCTTCCCCCCATTAAATGTACTCATAAGTAAATTAAAATGGTGATATTCTATAAGGCTATGGTCACATTACAACTTGTGATGCTCTGTGATGGGTTATTAATGAAAATGAGGTGTTTGGTGGCAATATACAGGTGAGCTGAAAGTTGTGGTCATACAGCAGGCAAACACTTGATGATGCTGTTTTGAGAAGACCTGATGTTTTTCCTAGGAGGCATGCTTGAGGGTTTTGTACCTATCATCATCTGGCAGGAGAATGATCACTGATGCCTTGCTCAGTAGATTTCAACAATGCGTAGCATCAGCGCCAACCGATCAGCGATGATCACAAATGCGTCGCCAAACATTTGCCAAATATTCATGAACCCTTCGCACAACCAATTATGAACCTCAGCGAAGGATCGTCGAATGTAAACGCACTTTTTAAGTTTCGGCGAAGGTTAGGTTATACCTCACTGCTGTGTCACCAAGGCTCCCACAAGCATCAGGGACATGGAGTCGAGACAAATATATCTCGAGGCTTGAAGAAGGTTCTTTGAGCTTGGGGAAGTATTCCCAAACCCATCTTCAAGTATTCGCTGCTTAGTTTCCTGACAAAAACATCGCTACCAAATTTCAGTGCTGGCATTTAAATTTTTCGTGATGTTTTTGGCCACTCACGAGGTGGAGACACAATACAAAACAACTTGCGAAGCATGAAGAGCATTCGTCCGTTCATCACCACCCAATTTTTCATCACCAAGCATTCGCAAACCCATCGCGAGCTATAGAGTGACCAGGGCCTAAGATATTAGCTTGTAAATGTGTTACTTGTAGAATTAATAATTAGCATTCTGGGCATATATTAGCTACCTTAGTTGAGTTATGCTTCATGATGTCTAAAAAAAATAGTAACTATTGAAGCCAGATCAAATTTATAGCTGTATAAGGAACCAGTTTAAAACAAAACAAAACAAAAAATATATATATTTTGTCCCAATCTTTACAAAACAATGCAAACAATCTACTGACTTGGTGTCTTCAGGATTGCACCCTCTGTTGGCTGTTTAGAGTATACTAGTAGTTATTGCCCGTGAACCTGATTTTCTCTGAATGGTGCTCTTTACAGGGGCTGTTCTCGGGTTTAGTCATACAGCTGCTTGGAATTGGGTTGAGTGGACACATGATATATACAGTGGTGCTTGAAAGTTTGTGAACCCTTTAGAATTTTCTATATTTCTGCATAAATATGACCCAAAACATCATCAGATTTTCACACAAGTCCTAAAAGTAGATAAAGAGAACCCAGTTAAACAAATTAGACAAAAATATGATACTTGGTCATTTATTTATTGAGGAAAATGATCCAATATTACATATCTGTGAGTGGCAAAAGTATGTGAACCTCTAGGATTAGCAGTTAATTTGAAGGTGAAATTAGAGTCCGGTGTTTTCAATCAATTGGATGACAAATCAGGTGTGAGTGGGCACCCTGTTTTATTTAAAGAACAGGGATCTATCAAATTCTGATCTTCACAACACATGTTTGTGCAAGCGTATCATGGCACGGACAAAGGAGATTTCTGAGGACCTCAGAAAAAGCGTTGTTGATGTTCATCAGGCTGGAAAAGGTTACAAAACCATCTCTAAAGAGTTTGGACTCCACCAATCCACAGTCAGACAGATTGTGTACAAATGGAGGAAATTCAAGACCATTGTTACCCTCCCCAGGAGTGGTCAACCAACAAAGATCACTCCAAGAGCAAGGCGTGTAATAGTTGGCGAGGTCACAAAGGACCCCAGGGTAACTTCTAAGCAACTGAAGGCCCCTCTCACATTGGCTAATGTTAATGTTCATGAGTCCACCATCAGGAGAACACTGAACAACAATGGTGTGCATGACAGGGTTGCAAAGAGAAAGCCACTGCTCTCCAAAAAACTTGCTGCTTGTCTGCAGTTTGCTAAAGATCACATGGGCAAGCCAGAAGGCTATTGGAAAAATGTTTTGTGGATGGCTGAGCCCAAAATAGAACAATTTGGTTTAAATGAGAAGCGTTAAGTTTGGAGAAAGGAAAACACTGCATTCCAGCATAACAACCTTATCCCATCTGTGAAACATGGTGGTGGTAGTATCGTGTTTTGGGCCTGTTTTGCTGCATCTGGGCCAGGACGGCTTGCCATCATTGATGGAGCAATGAATTCTGAATTATACCAGGGAATTCTAAAGGAAAATGTCAGGACATCTGTCCACGAACTAAATTTCAAGAGAAGGTGGGTCATGCAGCAAGACAACGACCCTAAGCACACAAGTCGTTCTACCAAAGAATGGTTAAAGAAAAATAAAGTTCATGTTTTGGAATGGCCAAGTCAAACTCCTGACCTTAATCCAATCAAAATGTTGTGGAAGGACCTGAAGCGAGCAGTTCATGTGAGGAAACTCACCAACATCCCAGAGTTGAAGCTGTTCTGTACGGAGGAACGAGCTAAAATTCCTCCAAGCCGGTGTGCAGGACTGATCAACAGATACCGGAAACATTTAGTTGCAGTTATTGCTGCACAAGGGGGTCACACCAGATACTGAAAGCAAAGGTTCACATACTTTTTGCCACTCACAGACATGTAATATTGGATCATTTTCCTCAATAAATAAATGACCAAGTATAATATTTTTGTCTCATTTGTTTAACTGAGTTCTCTTTATCTACTTTTAGGACTTGTGTGAAAATCTGATGTTTTGGGTCATATTTTTGCAGAAATAGAGAAAATTCTAAAGGGTTCACAAACTTTTAAGCACCACTGTATGTTTTCACTGTGTTCTGTCAAAATGACTTAAATCGCTCCCTGCGTCTCCTCAGTGACATAGACTCGGCTGTAGCGGAAGTCCCTGGCATGGAGCGCTGATTGCGAGGTCCTGTACAATCGAAACTCTCAGGCGAGTGGGGGAGGGGATTCCTCGCTGAGGGTGCATGCAGTGTGTTAGCGTGAGCATGTAGCCTATGGGAAATGAATAGTGTGTTGGATTAGGACTAATTTTGGAAAATCGAAAATGTTGTCTTGGACCCCTCTGAGGTGTCACCAAACTATGTGCAAAGTATGGGTTGCATGTGCCCAGCCGTGTCGATTTGCATCGGTAGAGAGACAGACAGCTTTTAGTAGCATTTAGTAGTATAGATAAATATAACTACATTCATGTTACCTAAATACGATCTTTCAAATTATTGCCCATGTTCATGAATGATTAATTATTGATCTGTGCAAATTTACAACGGGCCATTTTGACCTGAGCAGGCCAGAAGGCTTAAAGCGTGTTTATGTGGCATACGGAGGTGACTCAGAGCTGTGTGTGCTCTCAGTTCACTGTTGGAGATGGAGAGAGTCAGCGAATCCCACGGCGTCCAAAAGAGCACAGAACGTGACGCCCAGTGGGAACATGGCACTAAGCAACAGCTACAAAGAGGAAGCCCTGGTCTTACCTGAAGGTCGAGACTTTGGCATGGGGTGGGTTTTACTCGACTGTAGTTTATCTTCTACATGTACACTTACAGAAAACATTCTCAAACTAGGGTGTAAGGGTGCAAGCGCTTGTTGCTGGGGTGATACCTTTGGAGCTACTTCTTGTGTACTTGTATAATTGTAGAGGAACATGAATGTGAACTTAAGACCACTTTTGCACAGTTAAGGGGACATTTACGTACCTTGTTTGTACAGTGGAGAACAATAATGTACCCTTTATAAATAGAAATTTATAAGCCTCTTATACTTTACTCCATTCTAATATGTTGTGAAGCAGCAAACACTATTGCAGAACTCCCAAACCTTCAGAACTCATCAGAAAATGGTTCCAGATCATCAATCCATGCAAATATTCCTTGGTTTAACTTACTCTCAAATTTTTAGTGATTATGCTGCAGCAGCTGCAGCTAACAGTCTTTTTGAGGAGCTCCACAAGGTCGGCATGCCAAGATTTGGAGATATTCCTCTACTCCTGTTTGCAGGCTGGGAGAGATTAACCAGAACGTCAAGGACGTAGTAGCTCAGGGGTTTTCAAAGTGTGGGAGAGTCAGCCCCCCCTCGGAGAGCAAATAAACAACCGCGCCCCCCCCCTTACAATTTTTGTTGTTGCTATACTTAATGTTCCATTCGTTTTTTTTAAAAAATGGTTGTTGTACACATTATTTTTTTCTTTTTCACATTTTAAACATCTGTGCTTTTTAAAACATCTTGTTTTACACATTTTAAACATCTCATAGCATCGTTAGCTAGCACTTCTTGGCAGACAACACACTGTGGCAGTGGAGCATCTTCAGATCCAGTCCATGAAAATCCAAACTTTAAATAATCGTGGTCATACTTCCTTCTTTTTTCAGTCCCCCCAGGATTTTGCGGGCCTTTTTTGTGATTGTTGCGGGCTAAAATGTCTGATGTTGCAGGGGGTTTTCCAAAAAAAAATTGCGATGAAAGTTGTGGTGTTTTTTAGGTTTTTGTTGCGATTACATTGCGGGAGGAAGTGAAAGTTGCAAGAAATTGTTGCGATTTTCTCTTTTTGTGATTAAAATTGAGTGATATGTTAAATATTAAGTTATTACTGAAAAACTATTGATTAAAAAAACAAAGACACTGAGAAATGGTCCTATAAACAACTTTACCAATATAAAAGATTACCAGGACTACAAAAATGCAGAAAAATAGGCTTTACTTATCCAAATGCACCTGTTGGTTCTAAAGTTAAAGTGCAGAGAACCTCACAGCACAACATGAAGTTACCTTCAAATATAATATAAATGCCTCAGCTTTCATATAAGAAAAAAACTATTAATACTAGTACTGTGTGCAGGCAGTCTCTCCTGAAGACTAAATTAAACAATAATTATAAACTAATAAAATAAATGGCTCAGGCTTCATAGAAGAAAAAAAAACAAATTGAACAGAATCTCACAGTATGATGCTGAAGCTGCCTAAACAATGGAAAATAAAATACCATTTTGGCAAAAATGTTGGCATCCATTAATTTCTTGTATTAAGTAAAAAAAAAAATTAAGTGCACACAGTCCTTCACTGTAAACATAACACACTTTCAGTGTTGCCAGATACTGCTGACGTTTTCCAGTCCAAAATATGTTCAAAACCTGCCAAAATGCACTTGAAACCTCCCAATCTGGCAACACTGCGCGCATGCTGCTTCTCTTGAACACACGGAAGTAAGGCGGAAGGTAGTTTGTCGACGTCACCTCAAGACGACGCCAATGATTGGTCAAATTTGCGGGAAAGTTGCGGTGATTGGATATAATTGCAACACCGCCCTGAATTCGCGGGGATTGGTTGAATTTGCGCTGAAGTTGCAAATCGCAACATCCTGGAGGCTCTGTTTTTTTGCTTGGCCCAGACTTTGTCTCCTCACTCACTGTAGCTTTAGGTACTAAAAATCAATCCATTTTGTCTCTCACGTTGTGCCCCCCCTGAAGAACTCTGGCGCCCCCCAGGGGGGGCACGCCCCACACTTTGAAAAGCCCTGTAGTAGCTCATCCGGCCTGCCATCAAAACAACCATGACGACCAAAACATCAAACAGAACTGAAATGTGACAATGTGAGAGAGGACCAACCTCCATGACAAATTGTCTACAACAGGAAATTCAACAAAGGACTAAATTTTGTTCCCCGAGAGAAGATCTACCCAAAACATCGATCAAAATTGAATTCGCATGGTAAATGAGAGAGGAGATAATCAGAAGAAAATGTGTTAAGTTGACCTAATTACTAATTTGTTTGCAAAAAAATTGACAATACAACGATTGAGTTTTGTGCAGAAGGTCAAGTTCTTTCAAATAAAACAATCAGAACTGAAATCCGTTGAGAACTGAGGGAGGAGATACGATTGAACTGAAAATAAACAAAGTCTATGATTTAACTGAAAATGAGTTAGTAATTAGGCCAAATTGACAAATTTTCCAGGCCTCTCAAAAATTCATTAATTTGGCCTAATTACTAACTTGTTAGCAAAAAAATTGACGAAACAATGACCAAATTTTGTGCGGAGTGATGAGTTGTTTCAAACAAAACTATCGGAACAGAAATCTGTAGAGAACTGATGGAGGAGATACGATTTAACTGAATTGTGGACGACGGACGGACGATGAATGACAGACGCCACGCCATGGCAATAGCTTATCAACCTTATGGCCAGATGAGCTAATTTGTTTTTGCTGATGTAGGGTGACCAGATTTCCCGAGCCTTAAACCGGGACACTTTGCGTGTGACCGTGATACTCGTGCACGCACACGCGTTTTGATGTAAACATGCACCGGCTCAAACCATGGCTCAGAGAGGTGCTTTTATCATTTTGTAGAAGCTCACTTTTATCAACATTTCAGAGAATAATCAAGTATTTCTTGTTATCTACATGTACTTCTATCACAATTCAGTTAAAGTAAGAAAATCAGACAACAGATGTGATGATAGGGAATAGGCCAATAGCCTAAATTTCAACTGATTTATTTCACCTTTGTGAAAACGTCAAGAAAATGCATTGCTTGCATATTAACATCAACATTTTATGCGATGAACTTTTTTTTTAAACAACAGGCTATGCATTGTAACAGGAATGAGTGCATGAGCCTAATCGTTGTCACCTCTGAACCTTTACCCAGAATGCCTCTGTTTAATCTTAACCAGTGTCGGCTATTAACTATTTTGAAAACGTGAACCCTGAGTTGACAACAGCATCAAACAAGTCAAGACAATCTGTGATACAGACAGATAAAACAGATGAAAGACAACAAAAAATGTTTCAGAAACACAGCCACCCTAAAGAAGATGCCATTTTATTGCATATATTTACATGATGAGTGAATTTGCTCCAGTAGCGCTTTATTGCCCGAGAGCCTGCTGTGAAACTGCGAGCAAGTATCGTCGAAATTGGCCCGGGTAATGAGCAAGGCTTCGAGAGTAGGCGCGGTCATGCGATTCCTCTCGCAAGTCCAGGTGTTGCTCATGAGTGAAACTATTCGCTCAACTGGAGCATTGGTGCCAGGTAGGCACATGGCAAATGGCAAAGCTGGCTGACATTGCTGTAAGGAATCTCCCTACTCTTGAAGTGCGCGAACATCTCCGCCCAGCGCTCATCTGTTCGGCATTGTCGCGTAGTAGTTGACAACCACTAGCGAAAAACCCCCGTTATAATGCGGCCTCTATATTGCAACATTGTACAAATAGATACATTGTAAGGTTGACTGCGCACACACGCACATTGATGCTGAATTGCTAGAAGCTTTATTGACATCTCGTTGGCTATATATGATCGCTGTAACTGGGACAGTTTGTTAGTATTTGGTGTAAACTGGGACATTTCAGTGTCCCGACGGACCTTTGTCGTGACTGGGGACACGCAACTCAAAATCGGGACTGTCCTGGTCAAACCAGGATGTCTGGTCACTTTACGCTGATGGACAGCAACCTTCAAGCCATTCCATAGATTTTCAGTTAGATTCAGGTTAGGGCTTTGGCTAGGCCACTCCAGAACATTCACCTTGATCCTAGCAAGCCACTCCATGGTAGCTTTGGCCTTATGTTTGGGGTCATTGTCCTGTTGGAATATGAAATCCAGACCCATTTTTTTCAAATGTTGTCTTCTCCAGAATCTCCCTGTACTTAGCTCAATCCATTCTTCTCTCAGTATTGATAAAATCCCCAGTTGCTGCAGATATGAGATATAATATCCCTACAACATTATGGTCCCACCACCATGCTTCACAATCAGGAGAGTGTTGTTTTACTGGCGGGCTGTGTTGGCATTTATGCCAAAAAGTTTGACTTTAGTTTCATCTGATGACAAAAACCTTCTTCCAGTTTGTTGCAGAATCTTTCTGGTGTGTTTTATTATTATTATTATTATTATTATTAACTTTTTATTAGCTTCGCCAGGGGCGGCATGGTGGTGTAGTGGTTAGCACTGTCACCTCACAGCAAGACGGTTTGGGTTTGAGCCCAGTGGCTGGCAAGGGCCTTTCTGTGTGGAGTTTGAATATTCTCCCTGTGTTCGCATGGGTTTCCTCCGGGTGCTCCAGTTTCCCCCACAGCCCAAAGGCATGCAGGTTAGGTTAACTGGTGACTCTAAATTGAGCGTAGGTGTGAATGTGAGTGTGAATGATTGTCTGTGTCTATGTGTCAGCCCTGTGATGACCTGGCGACTTGTCCAGGGTGTACCCTGCCTCTCACCCATAGTCAGCTGGGATAGGCTCCTGCGACCCTGTAGGACAGGATAAGCGGCTACAGATAATGGATGGATGGATGGATGGATAGCTTCGCCAGATAATAAGGCAGGGTAACCGCAATAACCTTGGTAGGCCAATTAGGTAGTGTAAGGCTATGCAAAGTATTGTACTTGAGGCAAATAGTCTTAAAGGTTTTCAGGGTCATACTGTAAATAGCTTGCAATGATCTAAAATAGTTATGTAACATAACAGCTTTAAAGGTCCCATGGCATGAAATTTTCACTTTCTGAGGTTTTTTAACGTTAAAATGAGTTTCTCTGACCTTCTTAAGTCACCCCAGTGGCTAGAAATTTCATAATGTGTAAACCAAACTATGCCCACCCTTTGTCAACATTTGAGAATGGCGCGTCAAAATGGCGTGTTGATAGGCTCTTCCCTTTACTACGTCAGCAAGGGAGATGATCCCCACGCCCCCCCTCTGGATTCCCACCCACTGTATGGATTGCCCGCCCAGCTCAAAAGTTGCCACCAAACATGGAAGTTGCGCTGTACATGGATGTGACAACACAGAAAGGAGTCTGTTTTTACTGCCGACAGGAGAGCCCCTGAAGACGCAGTGGCTTAATTTTATTTACTCCAATAATACGCCGTCGAGTCTACCTAAGACGGTGTATGTTTGTCGGAAGCATTTTCCTGATGAATGTTTCCACAACGACAGTACAGGGCAGGTTTTGCACATCAACTGTCACTGAAGCCTGGGTCCGGACCAAGCATCCCTGCCGCATCAGCCACAAACACCGAACAAGTAAGTGTATAACTGTTAAGTCGTTTTGCCGTGTTTTAAAATCGGTGCGTTAGCCTTGCAATGGCTACATTAGCTGTGCAGCTAACCGCTTCTTGCAGTTAGCCAGGTACTCTGCGCTACAAAACCAAAAAGCATGCAGCATGCTCTGTTAAACTGAGTTTAGTCTGGAAATTGACTGTAACTTACGAGCTTATGTTTTGCCGTGTTTTAAAATCGGTGCGTTAGCCTTGCAATGGCTACATTAGCTGTGCAGCTAACCGCTTCCTGCAGTTAGCCAGGTACTCTGCGCTACAAAACCAAAAAGCATGCAGCATGCTCTGTTATAATAGCCAATCAAAACAGTTTTTACAAAGACACCCACATTCTTTTTTTAAGTCACTCGTTCATTTTATTTGTTTGTTTGTTCAGTAAAAACCCAAACATTTGTTGAATTTATTTTATTTCCTCGCATCGCACCTTAATGACGTCAGCTCGCGGTATTTTTCCCTTCGCGGTTTGTTCCTTCTCTCTCGCCATAGTAAGACACCCACATCCGCTTGTTCTGACCCACTGGAGGTAGCGTCACAGTGCTGTTAGCCAATCAGAGGTAACACGTTTACATGTCATGAATATTAATGATGAGCTGAAATCCTGTCGCTCTCCCGCCACCCGCTCCTCCACCAAACTAGAACAGCCTGAAACAGGAGAACCACAGCATTTTTTTCACCAAAACCGGCTCACAGGGCATTCATTCATACTAGAGACCACCGCACAATTAATGAAAAAACGATGCCATGGGACCTTTAACATATGTCTTTGTCGATATATTGAAACTAAAGTGTACATCAAGCCAGCAAACACCGGCCTCCTCCTACACTGCAAAAGTCACGTGGATGACCGCTATAAATGAGGCTTATTTAAAACAATGCTGGACAGAGCCTATCGACTATTATCCTCATGGTCCTATTTTAAATGGTCACATTTATCATTAAGGAAAGTGTTCGTATGCCTGAAGTACCCACAAAGGATTTGTCGACTCTAAATTTTGTAAACATCCTGGTACACTGGAAGTTAAAGAACTGGACAATAACATCAGAATCACCATACCATTCAAGGACCAGTGTTCAGTTAACGTCATCAGAGGGAGGTTAGAGGACTTGGGTAATAAGATAAATATTAGATTTCTACCAGTATTTGTGAGCCGAAAACTAAACGACGCGCTAAAGCTGCAAGAGGAAAAAACACTGATTATAAATCAGCAACAGGTCATGTATAGTTTCATATGTGACTCTTGTGATGAGAGTTAAACTGGTTGCACCTGTAGACACTTGCATGAGCATCAGACTTGTAGTACTTGAATCCGACTTGTGCCCTAATTTTAAGGACTCATGACTTGACTTGGACTTGAGCACTGAGGACTCGGACTCATGCATTAACCGAGCCTTATTTCCTTGTTTGGGTTCTTGATCCCTGATTTCCTGGGTCTCGTCTTTGATTCTGCTGAGTCTACGATAGCCTGTTTGTGCCTCACTGGATCTATTGCCTGTTTCACTGTTTTATGGTTTTGCCTGCCGTTCTGGATTGTTTACCGTCTTCACTTGTATTATTAAACACACCTTCTGCACTTACATCCGTCTCCCAACCGTCTCTGACAGAATACTTCACACTCCCTGATAAAGAGAAGCAGATTCACCTGTTCATACGTCATGTTCAGGAACAAACTCATGTTAATGGCGCTGAAACAGCCACCGTCAAATGGTGCGGTTGGAGTCTTGTTCTCAGAATTGACTTGGATCAATAGTGGACTCGACTCGGACTCCATCCATCCATCCATTATCTGTAGCCGCTTATCCTGTTCTACAGGGTCACAGGCAAGCTGGAGCCTATCCCAGCTGACTATGGGTGAGAGACGGGGTACACCCTGGACAAGTCGCCAGGTCATCACAGGGCTGACACACAGAGACAAACAACCATTCACACTCACATTCACACCTACGGTCAATTTAGAGTCACCAGTTAACCTAACCTGCATGTCTTTGGACTGTGGGGGAAACCGGAGCACCCGGAGGAAACCCACACAGACACGGGGAGAACATGCAAACTCCACACAGAAAGGCCCTCGCCGGCCACTGGGCTCAAACCCAGAACCTTCTTGCTGTGAGGCGACAATGGTAACCACTACACCACCTTGCTGCCCTTGACTCTGACTAGACTCAAAAACTTTTTTGATGACTTGGACTTGACTCGGACTTGAACACTGGGGACTTGAGACCGGACTCGGACTCAAGGTTTAGTGACTCAACTACAACACTGTTGAACGTATCGAAGAGCATAAAGGCGTGTCTTCAATCTTTGATAAACACTGTAGGACAGACGGCACATGGGATTGCATCTAAAGACGTTAACAAGCACTTTGTTGTCTTAAAAAAGCGTCAGAGTAAATTCAGTGGCTTGTTGTACAAAATGCTCAACATTAGAGAAAGAAGACCAACTCTCACCATGCAATCTGACTCCTTACAGGCCAAACTTTTTGCTAATCTATTTTTATATGTTTTGACATTGACTTAGCTTACAAACACTTGCTTGATAATGGTGTCTGAGCAACACTGAAACATCGCGCTCTTTTCCTTAATTTTTAGTATGTTTTGTTTGTCTAAATCTTCACTTATAAACTTTGTCCGTTATTAAAGTTAATAAAATGCTTACAAGGAAATGATAGCCATCTGACAAACAAACACACACACAAAAGAATTAGACTATTTTAAGTGTCCCCTAGACTCGGGTGGGGGTGGGGGAGGCAAAGAAGCTCATACGAGGCCCCTTTTTTCCCAAATTTTTTTTGGGGCCCCCAAACATTTGCCTGGTTTGCTTTTCCTGTTGGTGCGCCCCTGTGTATTTGTGTGTATGTGTGCGTGTGCATGCATGCATGCATGCTAAGGCTTTGTCCGAGTCCACAGCAATCCTCATTAGCTCAACTCAGCTCGGCGCTGTGTAGCGCTGTGTAGCGCTGTGTAGCGTACAGCCAGTCGGACATCTGGGGCCAATTAACCTCGCGCGTATTCTTATCTTTTAAACTGGAACCGTGTTTGTTGTGTACTTTGTGTGCATCACAGGCTTATCGTACTTTAAACTCTGAGCTTCCCATCTGTAATTACACACCTCAGACTCCCTGCATTCTTAATTGAATATAATCACCAGTGCTTCCAGACTTTCATTTAAATGTATGCTAAGCTTCAGTGAAAAAAAGAAACAACTATTTTAATTACTTTTTCACCGTATGAGAGCTGCTCCATGTACACAACTAACATTCTGACTCTAATGTATTGGAAATCAAATGTTACGTCGGTGTAACTTCTGACAGGATAACAAGTGTTGCCAGGCAAAACAAACCTCGCCCGGCAGCACTTATTGTATACCTATATGTTGATAATGGGGTGGCACGGTGGTGTAGTGGTTTATGGAATCAATTTTGTGCCAAAATGTTCATACAATACTTTTGAAATATCAAACAAAAACGACAAATCAAAATACAAAAAAACAAAAAAAATGTCAATTTTTTTAGACTGGCAAACAAATTATTTGTGTAATCGTGCAAAATATCAGTCTATTACTCTTCAGAAACCTTTTATTTTTGTTCCACGTCTTTCTCAGTTTTGTTTGACGTAATTTATTTTGGTTGCGATTCCAGCTTTCTCGTTTACGCTCCCTGACTTTTTGCTTGCAGTTTTGGCACAAACTTCACGTGTGGGCGGGCTGTCCAGGAATGCATTCCCATTGGCTAACTTGTGTTTGACTGACAGCTACGCTCAGCGATTCCCCCGGAGGCTGTTGCAGCCATTTCCTACTCGGAATTTGGCGGACTGTTTGACGAGTGACCGATCCATTGACGGTAAACAAGGATGGAGTGGACTTCAGTGGCGACTATGATATTGAATTTACACTTTGTTGAATTAATTCAATATCATAGTCGCCACTGAAGTCCACTCGATCCTTGTTTACCGTCAATGGATCGGTCACTCGTCAAACAGTCCGCCAGAATCCGAGTAGGGAATGGCTGAGCGTAGCTGTCAGTCAAACACAAGTTACCCAATGGGAATGCATTCCTGGACAGCCCACTCACACGTGAAGTTTGTGCCAAAACTGCAAGCAAAAAGTCAGGGAGCACAAACGAGAAAGCTGGAATCGCAACCAAAATAAATTACGTCAAACAAAACTGAGAAAGACGCGGAACAAAAATAAAAGGTTTCTGAAGAGTAATAGACTGATATTTTGCATGATTACACGAATAATTTGTTTGCCAGTCTAAAAAAAATTGACTTTTTTTTGTTTTTTTGTATTTTGATTTGTCGTTTTTGTTTGATATTTCAAAAGTATTGTATGAACATTTTGGCACAAAAGTTTGATATTTCAAAAGTATTGTATGAACATTTTGGCACAAAAGTTTGATATTTCAAAAGTATTGTATGAACATTTTGGCACAAAATTGATTCCATAGTGGTTAGCGCTGCCGCCTCACAGCAAGAAGGTCCGGGTTTGAGCCCCGTGGCCGGTGAGGGCCTTTCTGTGCGGAATTTGCATGTTGTCCACGTGGGTTTCCTCTGGGTGCTCCGGTTTTCCCCACAGTCCAAAGACATGCAGGTTAGGTTAACTGGTGACTCTAAATTGAGCGTAGGTGTGAATGTGAGTGTGAATGGTTGTCTGTGTCTATGTGTCAGCCCTGTGATGACCTGGCGACTTGTCCAGGGTGTACCCTGCCTTTCGCCTGTAGTCAGCTGGGATAGGCTCCAGCTTGCCTGCGACCCTGTAGAACAGGATAAAGCGGCTAGAGATAATGAGATGAGATGAGATGTTGATAATGGTAATAATTCTCAATCATAAGCTGTCAGGTTGGAGTCCTATGAAAATCCACGACCTTGAGTTTGACATTTCAAAGTCATTCAAGGTTAAAGGTCAGGGCGGCAACTGAAAGCCTATATGGGACTTCTTATATGTTGATAATGGTAAACATCTGGCTATCATGAACCATTTTAAAGTTATAGCTCTTTGAAAACCCATGACCTTCAGTTTGACCTTTCAAGGTCAGAGATCATGGTGCCAACTGAAAGGCCATCCTTGGCATCTGTCAGTCTCAGGAGACCATGGAGTTGCACTCTGGGTTGTTCTAATGCAGCGTTGAGTATGGCTGGACAGGCCAGTGCGGGAGAGACCATCCCTCCCACACTGAGGACAGGTGTAGACTGTCTGAATAGGATTTGACCTTCCTTCTCCTCCTCTTTGCCTCGGACAGCTCAACAAATGTCTCTTCAAACTTGGAGAGGCCTTTCTGCACAGTCTGTCTCCAGGCTGGTCGATCTGAGGCTACTGCTTCCCAGGTATTCAGGTCAGTGTTCAGATCCTTCAGGTCCCTCTTGCAAATGTCTTTGTAGCGCAATTTTGGTCTACCTGTGGGACGTTTTCCTTTGACCAATTCTCCATAGAGGAGGTCCTTGGGAATCTGGCCATCGGCCATCCGCACTACATGACCAAGCCATCGCATGCATCTCTGTTTCAGCAGTGTGTACATGCTGGGAATTCTGGCTTTCTCCAGGACGGTGTTGTTGGGGACTTTGTCTTACCAAGTGATGTGCAGGATGCGTCGGAGACAGCGCATGTGGAAAGTGCTGAGCTTTCGTTCCTGTTGGGCATGCAGAGTCCAAGACTCGCTACCATACAGGAGGGTGCTCACAATGCAAGCTCTGTAGACCTGGATTTTTGTGTGCTCCATCAGCATATTATTGTCCCATACTCTCTTTGTCAGTTTGGACATGGTGGTAGCTGCTTTGCCAATGTGCCCGTTGAGCTCTGTGTCAAGAGAGAGGGAGTCTGAGATCATTGAGCCCAGATACATGCAGTCGTGGGCTCAGTGAAAGGCCATATGGGAGTTCCTATATGCTCAGAATATTAAACATCTGTCTATCGGCAACTGTTTTTGAGTTATAATGGAAAATACAGTATGTTATTTTGACCGAAATGTTGACCTTTCCAGTAACCTTGACCTTCACCTTGACCCGATTACCCCCAAAATTGAATCAGATAATCTATAGACCATTTGCCCACCTACCCTGAACATTTGAAGTCAATCAGTGCAACCGTCTAGATGCTAGATTGTTAACAGACAAACACGCACACATGCACAAACAAACCGCACTGATTACAACACCTCGCCCTGCTTACTCTGCCACGGGTGAGGTAATAAATACGGCACCAACTATGGTAACAACTAACACATGATAATCATTTCCTTATAAACGTATTTAACTTGTTTTATCATGAAGGTTCCTTTGAAGAGTTGATTCCAGTGAATACACATACTGTAGGGTAGCTAAATTACAGCAAATAACAGCACTGTGTGAACATAATCAAACACACACACACGGACGCATGCTAGCTTAACAGATGCACAGGTGAGAACCTAATGAAACGCACTGCTGGGTGTATACTGCACAGGAAGCGAGACAAAGTCATGCTAATGAGGCTTCCTGTGTTAGTATTCAGTACGCTTTGCCTACACAGAATCACTGAATTATCCTGATTGCTTTATTCTCATACAGTGTGATGCTTAGTATGTGTTTAAACACTGTCGTCAATCTACGGGTTTCTGATCAGAAAGTCGGGGGTTCATGCCCCAGCACTGCCAAGCTACCCGTGTTGGAATGCGTCACTATTTCCGTCCTTCATAATGACCTCGTAAACACACAAGTCTTAGATAAAACGAGCAAATGCTAATCTGCGTAGCATCAATTCCTGACACGCGGTCCTCCTAGAACTGACCATCATGTCTGCTTTGTGTGTGTGTGGGGGAGTAAAGTAGGTGCTCTGACTCAGTTCTCATCGAGTACGATTCCACTGAACCACCCACCTGCAGGAGGACTGTTTATACACGCCCTTATTTCCCTTGCCTGGTGTTCAAGGTCTGAAGCGAGTGCGTTCACCATCTCATATCCACATTCTAAATAGTAGAAGAGTACTAACTGAGAATGAAACTTGTCATCTTCCATATTACCTTCAGTTGCCCTTGTTTAGTTCTTGGGCAGCATGGTGGTGTAGTAGTTGGCACTGTCAGCTCACAGCAAGAAGGTCCAGGTTCGAGCCCAGTGGCTGACGAGGGCCTTTCTGTGTGGAGTTTGTATGTTCTCCCCGTGTCTGCATGGGTTTCCACCGGGTGTTCCGGTTTCCCCCACAGTCTCAAGGCATGCAGGTTAGGCTAATTGGTGGCTCTAAATTGACCGTAAGTGTGAATGTGAGTGTGAATGGTTGTCTGTGTCTATGTCTCAGCCCTGCGATGACCTGGCGACTTGTCCAGGGTGTACCCCGCCTCTCGCCCATAGTCAGCTGGGATAGGCTCCAGCTTGCCTGCGACCCTGTAGAACAGGAGCGGCTCGAAATTGTCCATAGATGTGAATGGTTGCTTCCCAAGCCTGGAACTGGGAGGATCGTGGCAGGAAGGGCATCTGGCGTAAAACTATGCTCCAATTAATATGACATGTGGATCGATTGGGTCCACATGGCAACGACCTCACACACACATAAGTGCGACAAGCTGGAAAAAGTGAGTGAGTGAGTGAGTCCTTGTTTTAGTTCTACTTCCATTGAGTTGATCTGAGAGAGGCTAAATAAATAAATAAATAAATAATCAGTAAGTAAGTAAGTCAGTGTTACTGCTAGAATGGAGTATCAGAGAATATATGCTTATACCAGGGATACTTCAGCCAGTAGGTAAGGAATATCAAGGATATAATGTCATTCTGTCGTAGGAAAATAATCAATAAGAGATTATGTTATGAAGCACATTTACCACCTTAGAGTTGATTATTTTCCAATAACAGCGTATCCATAAATCTCTATATGTCACTTGTGAGGAAATCAATGATAAATTTGGGTACTTTTTGTTTGTACGTGTGTGGATATAATAATAAAAAAAAAAATCACGCGTTGGCTTGAAGATATGAAGTTTATCTTCTCGTGTTGAAAAACTCGCATTTTTCATATGAAATACATTGCGGATCTGAGTGACATATTTAAATAATATTGGCTGGGTTTGAGTGAGATATCAGATATATTCCATTTAGCAAGTCAAAGACGAGTAGCTGAATGGAATATGTCTGATATACCATGAAAAAAAAAGCCAGCCAATATTACAACCCCGATTCCAAAAAAGTTGGGACAAAGTACAAATTGTAAATAAAAACGGAATGCAATGATGTGGAAGTTTCAAAATTCCATATTTTATTCAGAATAGAACATAGATGACATATCAAATGTTTAAACTGAGAAAATGTATCATTTAAAGAGAAAAATTAGGTGATTTTAAATTTCATGACAACACCACATCTCAAAAAAGTTGGGACAAGGCCATGTTTACCACTGTGAGACATCCCCTTTTCTCTTTACAACAGTCTGTAAACGTCTAGGGACTGAGGAGACAAGTTGCTCAAGTTTAGGGATAGGAATGTTAACCCATTCTTGTCTAATGTAGGATTCTAGTTGCTCAACTGTCTTAGGTCTTTTTTGTCGTATCTCCCGTTTTATGATGCGCCAAATGTTTTCTATGGGTGAAAGATCTGGACTGCAGGCTGGCCAGTTCAGTACCCGGACCCTTCTTCTACGCAGCCATGATGCTGTAATTGATGCAGTATGTGGTTTGGCATTGTCATGTTGGTAAATGCAAGGTCTTCCCTGAAAGAGACGTCGTCTGGATGGGAGCATATGTTGCTCTAGAACCTGGATATACCTTTCAGCATTGATGGTGTCTTTCCAGATGTGTAAGCTGCCCATGCCACACGCACTAATGCAACCCCATACCATCAGAGATGCAGGCTTCTGAACTGAGCGCTGATAACAACTTGGGTTGTCCTTCTCCTCTTTAGTCCGAATGACACAGCGTCCCTGATTTCCATAAAGAACTTCAAATTTTGATTCGTCTGACCACAGAACAGTTTTCCACTTTGCCACAGTCCATTTTAAATGAGCCTTGGCCCAGAGAAGACGTCTGCGCTTCTGGATCATGTTTAGATACGGCTTCTTCTTTGAACTATAGAGTTTTAGCTGGCAACGGCGGATGGCACGGTGAATTGTGTTCACAGATAATGTTCTCTGGAAATATTCCTGAGCCCATTTTGTGATTTCCAATACAGAAGCATGCCTGTATGTGATGCGGTGCCATCTAATGGCCCGAAGATCACGGGCACCCAGTATGGTTTTCCGGCCTTGACCCTTATGCACAGAGATTCTTCCAGATTCTCTGAATCTTTTGATAATATTATGCACTGTAGATGATGATATGTTCAAACTCTTTGCAATTTTGCACTGTCGAACTCCTTTCTGATATTGCTCCACTATTTGTCGACGCAGAATTAGGGGGATTGGTGATCCTCTTCCCATCTTTACTTCTGAGAGCCGCTGCCACTCCAAGATGCTCTTTTTGTACCCAGTCATGTTAATGACCTATTGCCAATTGACCTAATGAGTTGCAATTTGGTCCTCCAGCTGTTCCTTTTTTGTACCTTTAACTTTTCCAGCCTCTTATTGCCCCGTCCCAACTTTTTTGAGATGTGTTGCTGTCATGAAATTTCAAATGAGCCAATATTTGGCATGAAATTTCAAAATGTCTCACTTTCGACATTTGATATGTTGTCTATGTTCTATTGTGAATACAATATCAGTTTTTGAGATTTGTAAATTATTGCATTCCGTTTTTATTTACAGTTTGTTCTTTGTCCCAACTTTTTTGGAATCGGGGTTGTATTATTATTATTATTATTGTACATACACAGTCTCTTTTCCAGTTTTTCAATGTCCGTTGGTATGTTTTTCTCTTATATACAGAGAGGAACCGTGAGGGCCTTCTAGGCCTTCAGAGAAGGCCCAAACATATCAGCATTTCAAATGTTATATTTAATTTCTTTCATTCTTTCATAATTTCATTGTAATTATTCTTTTCTAATTCTAATTTAGCCTCATTTTCTATCAAATTTGCTTAAGAAATGAAAGGGTTAATGTCCTGAAAACATTAAAATCGAGTTATCCAATGAGATTGTTTTGTTTGTTGTCTCTAGGCTGAGAAGAGTTTAGAGCTGCTCACTCATTGGTTAGGACTTCATTGCTGGGACAGAAGGCCATGGCAGTGTATATTTAGGAAGAGACAGATTAATTAACCAATCAGATTTTGATTTATAGTGGGAGGGACCAAAAATGTATCGCCCTCAGCGTTCTTGAAGGTCAACGCAAGCTTAACCGCGACTCCGCGCAGCAGTGAAGTCACCTTGCAGCCGGTGTAGCGTTCATCAGTAGTGTTAGCGAATGCTAATAAAGCGGTCAAGCCAGTGCTATCTATTGAGAGCAAGTAGCACAGGCTAACAACCGAGAAACTAAGATTTCTGTCTCCAGATTCTTCTTCCACACTGCACGCTTGCCATGGTATTTTTCACTCAGACTTAAGTATTCATTTCCCTGTGTAATTTACTTTTAAAATCAACATCGACAGATACACACAACGAAGCAACCTGGCAGCCTGCCGCTAATCCCTTACAAAATCCTTTGCCCTGTTGCTTTTTTGGTGTCTGGCTCAAATCCCAGCTCTAATAGTAACAGTTCATCACTGCTTGTAAATATGCGTGAAGAATATCTAATGAAGTTTTGGAGCCTTTCAGGTGTTCGACACATTTTTCTCTTTCCCAGCGAATAAAGAAATGCTTCTGTGCATGCACAGCAGAAAACTTATGTCATTGGATATTCGCACCAGCTCCGACGTGTGACGTCGTGTTGTCTTGACAAGCATGCAATATCCGTAAACCATATCCAACGCTCATTCTCCATTGTGTAGAGTGACGTAATACACGTAGGATAAGCGATATACTAATAATATTGCATGCTATCGAACCAAATGAATGAAACCCGCTAGAAGGGAATAGAACACGGTTTTATTCCGTCGAAAAAGTGTACTGTATGTGTAATAATCACCGATATTTCACTCCAAAATTATGCTCGTGTTGAAAAATATTTCACTCGTTCACTTTGCTCACTCGTGATATATCCATTCACCACTCGAAGATAAACTTCATATGTTCGCGTCCCTGTGTAATATGACGAGAGAGAGAGGGAATTTGTGTATTTCCATGTATTGGAATGTATGTTGAATTTGTGTATATCTATGTGTGTGTTTAAATATTTGAGAGTATGCAGTGTAAGGATGTGTGTGTGTGTGTGTGTGTGTGTGTGTGTGTGTGTGTGTGTGTGTGTGTGTGTGTGTGTAGAGGAGCATAAAGCACTTCAAAGGCTTGCAGAATGCTCTGAGAGTATGGGCACCTCCAGCCATGATTTAAAAAAGGCACTGTCCATCTGTCATCCCTCTGTGTGTGTGTGTGTGTGTGTGTGTGTGTGTGTGTGTGTGTGTGTGTGTGTTTGGAGTGAGAGACCCTTTCTCTTTTTATTTCTTTCATCCAGAGGACAAAAACATAGGCTCTTATTCAGTTTCATTCTCTCTTTGTCTCACGCATTTAATAAACAATTATGCAATTATTTAATTATGCACTCTCGTCAAATGAATATTTATAGATATGCATTTGCATATTCTGGTCCTTCCCTGTTCCTTTCTTTCCTCTCTTGCTGTGTGTGTGAGAGAGAGAGAGAGCGAGAGAGAGAGACTCTACAGGTCCTCAGCTCAAGGACAAACCCTTTTTGTTTCAGTGTTTTGGTGGATTATGTAACCCAGGAGGAATTTGAGCTTGTCCAAAACAGGCAGCACGCTGCTCTCACTTCCAATCTCTTGCTCTGTTACCATGGCAACCTGCATGATGACGACATAAATACATCATGCCAGCCTTGAGAAAAGGGTGAGCGAAGGAGAGAGAGAGAGAGACAGAGAGAGAGAGAGAGAAACAAGGACACAGTCATGGCAGAAGTCCTTCAGTAACCTATGGGAGGCTGATAACACTGACAGTCATTAACACACACCAAAGTGTTTCATATCAGTCGCAACAGAGGCACGAACAGCGTTTTAAGAGGGTGTGTGTGTGCGCGCGCACGAGTGTGTGAGCAACAATGCACGGGTCCATAGATTAAATGTGAGTGTATGTGGGTGATCGAAGATGCTTCGCTTTATTTTGATAAGCTGTTTTGAGATTTCTTCCAGGGGTTTAATCAGATATTAAAGCTAGACTGCCTTTCAGATTTTTCAAGTGTGGATCATAAAAAAGAATTTCCCCGACGCTCAATTATTTTTGTTTAGTGGACCGGAAGCTACTGAATTCAAATCACAGGCTTCCAATTTTATTAGTTTTTTTTAATAGAACAATTAATGAATTTAAGGCCACGTGGCCCTAAATTCTCCGCTATTTTTTCCTGCTTCAAAGTCAAAGTCCTTCCCACGCCTTACAGTACCTGGTATTCCTAGGCAGTCTCCCACTCAAGTACTAACCAGGCCCAACCTGTATGTGGCGCATCGGGCGGCGCCGATCTCCGTTTCCATAGCCCTCGGCCTCTCGCCTATTACATAGCTAGGGTTACAGTGGGGGGCTAGTCCTCTGGTAACCACGAGAGTTTAACTCCCCATGCACATCTGTATTGCAGCGTGCCTTGCCAGATGGCGGTAGGTACCATTTTTATGATGGTCTTTGGTATGACCCGACCGTGAATAGAACTCCCGATCTCCTGATCGAGAGGCAGACACGCTACCACTAGGCCACTAGTCGGTTTTCCTGCTTCACCATGACCCAATTCAAAACACTACGTCAAGCATGACGTAGTGGGCTTTCCCTGTTTGCGCAAGGCATTGTAGGATACAAATTTGAAACCGGAGAGAAAAACGGAGGACGTGAGTGTGCGAATGAAACGTGAAAGACCGACTACAGTAACGGAAAGAAAGCGAGAAGAAAAGACGTTATGTTCTATACGAAGGAAAGGAAACGCAGGACCAAACTAATAAATATCGGCGCTCAGCGAGCACCTCGGTGTGATCAGCTGTTCGTTTAGCGACAGAATGGTGGAACTGTCAGTGCACGCTCAAAGGTAAACCTGTAGATGGCAGTAACGCAACACTGTCGATGCCAGCTGCCGTAAAACCCAAAAGAAGAAGAAGAAGAAGAAGGTAAACCTGCGCATGTGCACACACACGGACTTCCTCTGTCTGCTTGACTGCGCTAAGTGAGCGATTTCATGCACATTATTTGCTTTAATCCTCTCAAATTAAATAACTTCCCAGCCGCAGAATGGCCTGATATTTTGTGAGATATTACAGAAATATATATCACAACGACCACATTTCAGACGGAACTAAATTTCGTTACATTACACATGATCCGTAGATGCTGAAAAAGTTCAAGATGGATCCGTGGGAACCGTGGCTGGGGCTACCGTGGCCATTCTGGCAGATTTTCGAAGTGATTCGTCGCATAAATTTGGGCGGAGTAAATATGCAAATGAAGCCACGGTAGCCACGACGGAAGGAGTCAGTAAAACAGAATGGCAGCAGTGACGTACTGTATAGTGACGTTTGACCTTACAGGAATGACGGTCGTGTGTACGTTGTTCACAGCTGCAGTCCGACATAGCCACGGCAAGACAAAATAAAGCCACACCCCCTAGGCAAACTTTTCACTTTCCGCAGAATGTTGTTCCGTGAATATTTTGAGCTTGATGGTTGCGGCGGAATGCTACGGTAACCAGGGGCGATTTCTCAGAGACAACAAGGGAAGCCGAGCTTCCCCTAAAATTCTCTCCCCAAACTGCGGTGTCTACGACGTTGAATTCTCATTAAAACAATAACTTGCATAACATAATATATGCCCAAGATTGTATTTATGTTCATAACTATCCTGTAACTTATTTGAGTGATGTCTGACGAACTTGCAGTTCGCTACGAGAATCACCTTTGCTGCCAGGCTGTAACCTTTCTTATTTCAATGGGCTCTATGGACTGGCAGCAGTGTTGCCAGATTGAGCGGTTTTAAGTGCATTTTGGCGGGTTTTGAACATATTTTGGGTGGAAAACGTCAGCAGTATCTGGCAACACTGACTGGCAGCCGGGTATCCGTTGCAGTCTACGAGACGGCTCTGAACAGCCAATTTCGGCTAGTTGTTATTGGTTAAAATCAACAAAATCGTCACTTCCAGGGAAGCCAGGCTTCTCTGGGACTAAACGAGACAGTGGGAGGGACAAGAAGCCGGGCTGATAAAGGATTATTGGAGGTAGTGTTTGAAAGACATGAGGAGGGCAGTACTTCGGCGAGGAACACGGAAGTATGATCAGTCAGTCCCTAGCTGATGTCGAGAAAGTGCAGTCGTGTGCTAAAGTGCTGTCCGAATTTCTTTTCATATAAACGGTTCTTCTCATTGATGTCTCTGTACATTACTCTGTAAATAAATGTAAATATTACTCGTTGTGCTCCGTTAACTTTCATCCATTCTATCAGTTTGATCATTCGTGAATTCACTCATTTATTTCATTTGTAGTTCAATCTGGTTGTAGGCTAGCTTGAGCCTTATTGGGATCTGCAGTGCTAGCTGCTAACAGAAATTGGTGAAGTCTCTGGAAAGCACAACCAGCTGGTATGACAGGGTCACAGACCATTTTCTGGAAAAGGAGCGGAGGGCAGAATTTGTGTATAAATAGTGTTCATGTTCATGAATCTGAAGTGTGTATATTGTTCAGTAATGTTAAGAGAATGGTGGGCTCTGTGTTATAGGTTATACCTGGGTATAATATTCAAGGTTCTGTGTGTTGCATAGCCTACCTGGTTATGAATTTCCAGACTGTGTTGCAGAAGATGTTCAAGGATGTGTTGCACAGCTGGGTGTTGTGTTAAAGACTCTGTGTTGCATATCAGGGTATGATGTTCAAGGCTCTTCGTTGAATAGCCAGTGATTTTTGGATGTTTGATATTTTTGATTAAGGATATGAGGCACTAGCCTGGCAAGCCAGACTATAACATGAAATGTACAAGCAAAAATACTTTCTGCCACTAGGTAGGGTTGTCTAGTTCACTATGCTAATGGAGCACACCTTTCTATGCTTTGATATCTGGCCTACAGGTTTTACGATGAATGCGTAAAATGGGCTTCCCCTGTTTTAAAAACCAGCAGCCGCCACTGACGGTAACCCTCGGTATGCCTCAAGCATGATCACAGATGCCTTCATGGTTGTGATAGATTAATCTGGCGCTTGACCCACAGCAGTTTTCAACATGGAAGCCACGCCCTTGCAGTTGTCAAGGTACCTCCCTGACTCTCACATATTCCGATGGAAGGGCCCGGAACATGTGCTGGTTGACCTCCGGAAGGCTCAAAATTGTCTACCGGCGTCTACTGTGGAAAGCTAGGAGAGTAACAGTCACGCGATTTCAAAACAAAAACAACGGATTCTGGGAAGAGTGAGTCGGCCCCGTTTAAGACGGTTGGACCACTGGCTTGTGTTTTGATCTTTTCAGACAGTTGTCAGTGCAAGGATTAGCAAGTTTTCTTCCAGTAGAGATGTAGAGAGAGCTCCAAATTTTGTTCCAAAGTATATTTTTTCATCAGTTTGCTTCCTTTTACAGAATCCAGCTACATTTTCACACATGCTGAGCTCTTAGTTTTCTTCTTCTTCTTCTTCTTCTACTTCTTCTTCTTCTTCTTCCTGTCTAAGCATCTCTCTGAGTACATCCACGCTGGTACCTTCTCAGCATAAGCAGTACTGCACAGGACCATAGTAAAGACGTACCGTATGTGTGAGAGTGTGAGCAGTGGAAGGTGTTGCACCTTTGTTATTAAGTGTTATAAATAACCCTCTGCCATCTTTGGGAACCAGTTTCAACACCGGTATGAGGAGTAATTGAGCAGACGCATTCTTCCTGTTCTCTTCCAGTGCATTATGTATCTGTTCTCTCCTGTTCTTTTTCGAGTGTGTGTGTGTGTGTGTGCGCGTGTGTATTTCCTGAACCCACCCACAGAATGCTCCTCGCTTTCCAAATTAGCCCACAATGCCTTTTATTTCAACACACACACACACACACACACACACACACACACACACACACACACACACACACACACACAGAGCTAAACGATGAGTTTCTTTCAAAGAGGCACAGAGCTGAAGGGAACATTGCGGAACACAAACACTACTGATAAAAGCTAAAGCCTAAAGGGACGTGTTTTTTCTGAGAGTCAGTGCTACAAATCCCCAGCCATTAGCGCTAAGTGAATTATTGATTTGGCTCTAATTATAAGGCAAGTTTCATGTCCAACGGCATCTGCTGCGGTGTTAAAGACTCGGCACAGACCCACAGAAAGAGCTCTTTATTCCAGCCTCCACATGTACTCAAATTTATACCGGATAAGCCGACATGTATTGCACATAGCGTTTCAGAGACGCTAACGGACGACACAATGATGACGACTCCATCTCTGTTTAGACGTCTGACTGACTTGTGCCAAAGATCTCACTTTCTTGAACGTTCCTTCAGTAATTCAGTGTGTGTCGCCTCCGAAACATCTGTTTTTAATATTTATTACTGTTCAAACTGTACGTTTCTACCAGATCCACTACTTCTTTCTTTCTTTCTTTCTTTCTTTCTTTCTTTCTTTCTTTCTTTCTTTCTTTCTTTCATTCACTCTTTCTTTTTCTTCCTTTCACTCATTTACTCTTTCTTTCACTCTCATTTATTTATTTATTTCACTTTCTTTCTTTCTTTCTTTCTTTCTTTCTTTCTTTCTTTCTTTCTTTCTTTCTTTCTTTCTTTCTTTCTTTCTTTCACTTTTTCACTTTCACTCTTTCACTCACTTCTTTCTTTCTTTCTTTCTTTCTTTCTTTCTTTCTTTCTTTCTTTCTTTCTTTCTTTCACTGTTTCACACTCACTTTCTTTCACTCATTCACTATTTTTCTTTTTCTTTCTTTTTCTTTCTTTCACTCATTAACTCTTTCTTTCACTCTCATTTCTTTCTTTCTTTCTTTCTTTCTTTCTTTCTTTCTTTCTTTCTTTCTTTCACTCATTCACTCTTTCTTTCTTTTTCTTTCTTTCACTCATTTACTTTCTTTCACTCTCATTTATTTATTTCACTCTCTTTCTTTCTTTCTTTCTTTCTTTCTTTCTTTCTTTCTTTCTTTCTTTCTTTCACTGTTTCACACTCTCTTTCACTCATTCACTATTTTTCTTTTTCTTTCTCTTTCTTTTTCTTTCTTTCACTCATTAACTCTTTCTTTCACTCTCATTTCTTTCTTTCTTTCTTTCTTTCTTTCTTTCTTTCTTTCTTTCTTTCTTTCTTTCTTTCTTTCTTTCACTGTTTCACACTCACTTTCTTTCACTCATTCACTATTTTTCTTTTTCTTTCTTTTTCTTTCTTTCACTCATTAACTCTTTCTTTCACTCTCATTTCTTTCTTTCTTTCTTTCTTTCTTTCTTTCACTCATTCACTCTTTCTTTTTCTTTCTTTCACTCATTTACTTTCTTTCACTCTCATTTATTTATTTCACACTCTTTCTTTCTTTCTTTCTTTCTTTCTTTCTTTCTTTCTTTCTTTCTTTCTTTCTTTCACTGTTTCACACTCACTTTCTTTCACTCATTCACTATTTTTCTTTTTCTTTCTCTTTCTTTTTCTTTCTTTCACTCATTAACTCTTTCTTTCACTCTCATTTCTTTCTTTCTTTCTTTTTCTTTCTTTCACTCATTCACTCTTTTTCTTTCTTTCACTCATTTACTCTTTCTTTCACTCTCATTTATTTATTTATTTCACTTTCTTTCTTTCTTTCTTTCTTTCTTTCTTTCTTTCTTTCTTTCTTTCTTTCTTTCTTTCTTTCACTTTTTCACTTTCACGCTTTCACTCACTTCTTTCTTTCTTTCTTTCTTTCTTTCTTTCTTTCTTTCTTTCTTTCTTTCTTTCTTTCTTTCACTGTTTCACACTCACTTTCTTTCACTCATTCACTATTTTTCTTTTTCTTTCTCTTTTTCTTTCTTTCACTCATTAACTCTTTCTTTCACTCATTTATTTATTTATTTATTTATTTCACTCTTTCTTTCTTTCTTTCTTTCTTTCTTTCTTTCTTTCTTTCTTTCTTTCTTTCTTTCACACTCTTTCACTCATTCACTATTTTTCTTTCTTTCTTTCTTTCTTTCTTTCTTTCTTTCTTTCTTTCTTTCACTCATTCACTCTTTCTTTCACTCTCATTTATTTATTTCACTTTCTTTCTTTCTTTCTTTCTTTCTTTCTTTCACTGTTTCACACTCACTTTCTTTCACTCATTCACTATTTTTCTTTTTCTTTCTCTTTCTTTTTCTTTCTTTCACTCATTAACTCTTTCTTTCACTCTCATTTCTTTCTTTCTTTCTTTCTTTCTTTCTTTCTTTCTTTCTTTCTTTCTTTCTTTCTTTCTTTCACTGTTTCACACTCTCTTTCACTCATTCACTATTTTTCTTTTTCTTTCTTTTTCTTTCTTTCACTCATTAACTCTTTCTTTCACTCTCATTTCTTTCTTTCTTTCTTTCTTTCTTTCTTTCTTTCTTTCTTTCTTTCTTTCTTTCTTTCTTTCTTTCTTTCTCACTCATTCACTCTTTCTTTCTTTTTCTTTCTTTCACTCATTTACTTTCTTTCACTCTCATTTATTTATTTCACACTCTTTCTTTCTTTCTTTCTTTCTTTCTTTCTTTCTTTCTTTCTTTCTTTCTTTCTTTCTTTCTTTCTTTCTTTCTTTTTCTTTCTTTCTTTCACTGTTTCACACTCACTTTCTTTCACTCATTCACTATTTTTCTTTTTCTTTCTCTTTCTTTTTCTTTCTTTCACTCATTAACTCTTTCTTTCACTCTCATTTATTTATTTATTTATTTCACTCTTTCTTTCTTTCTTTCTTTCTTTCTTTCTTTCTTTCTTTCTTTCTTTCTTTCTTTCTTTCTTTCTTTTTCTTTCTTTCACTCATTCACTCTTTCTTTTTCTTTCTTTCACTCATTTACTCTTTCTTTCACTCTCATTTATTTATTTATTTCACTTTCTTTCTTTCTTTCTTTCTTTCTTTCTTTCTTTCTTTCTTTCTTTCTTTCACTGTTTCACACTCACTTTCTTTCACTCATTCACTATTTTTCTTTTTCTTTCTCTTTTTCTTTCTTTCACTCATTAACTCTTTCTTTCACTCTCATTTATTTATTTATTTATTTATTTCACTCTTTCTTTCTTTCTTTCTTTCTTTCTTTCTTTCTTTCTTTCTTTCTTTCTTTCTTTCTTTCTTTCTTTTTCTCTACCTCTCTTAGCACTGTCTTTAATAATCCATAAAAGCATAGCTTTTCATATTGCTAACAAGGTCCCTCCTGTCTCCTGAAGAGATAGGGGAGGTGGGTTAAAAAATTGCGACTACAGCTGCCACACAACAAATGATTACCATTAAGATGAAATGAGCCATGTGAAGATGTGTTTTTAAAAAATTGCCAACAGTCATAATAGAGCCTGATTAGAAAATTTGCCCGAATGTCATTGGGCCCTGGTGAATAACCGAATGATTATCATTGAAACTTTGCTCCTAAAAATACATGACTTCATCCAAAAACTTCAAACCTCATTCGCAAGCAATGATAACTAAAAGATGTTCAGTTCAGTCAGGGATCTGTGCAGAACACTGAAGCTCTTCCACTCCAACCTTAACACACCATGTCTTCATGGAGTTTGCTTTGTGCACAGGGGCATTGTCATGCTAGAACAGGTTTGGGCTGTTAGTTCCAGCGAAAGGAAATTGAATGATACAGCATACAAAGACATTCTATACAATTGTGTGCTTTAAACTTTGTGGCAACAATTTGGCAAAGAACTATATATGGGTGGGATGATCAGGTGTCTACATGCTTTTGGCTGTATAGTGTATTTAGGTTGAAGACTGATTTAAAAGACGCCATGTGGATTTTGCACACCCAGACCTTTAGAGGGAGCGTCCATGAAGTGCTTTAAAGTGCATATCACGGGTAAGTTCAGGAGCAAGATCAATGTAATTCTCCTATTTTATATTAAACTTTCGTCAAATATCTGTCACATTTTGCATTTTGTGTAATTATTTTACCTTGCGCAATACCAGAAAAATTTAGTTGCAATCAAGCCATTTGAGGCGAATTGGTCCGCCTCTGAAAAAACTTGGCATTTGGATTTCCCGGCAAACATTGATTTTTGTGAAGTCACGTGCGGGACGCCTCCCTCTGAATCCTACGTCAGCGTTGGTTTCTGTATGAGAAAACGACCTGGTGGTTTTCTGCAAATTTCTTCAACGTTATCACGTAATTATTAAAATGGTTAACAGATGGGCTGACACATAGAGGGCTGACACATATGCCGCTTTTCCACTACAAACGCGGCTGAGCCGTGCCGTGCCGAGTCGAGCTGAGTCGAGCTGAGCAGGGCTGTTGGAGTTGCATTTCGACTACAACCGCGCTGAACCGTGCTGGCTGGAAGTGGGTGGACACATTGGGTGGAGTTAGCGAAAGTGGGTGGACGTCACGTGATGTCGTTAAGCAGCGCAAACAGTGACATCAGTGACAGTGGCGGAACAAGTCAGAGCCGGGCCGGGGGCGGGGCAAATGACCGGGCCCTTTATTAAAGCTTATCATAACATCATTTTAGGCTACAAAATGTCCGCAACTGCGGTGTTTACCAATTTCAACACTACCGGGTGCAACTATGTTATTTAGTACATCAAGTCCTTCAAACGAACATGTAACTCAAACAAAAAACATTAGGATACTGTACATGGCTCATAATAAAACATCAATAGCCTATACTGCGCACATTATTTGAAGGGCATACGAATGAGCGCTCAGAGGTTGCAACGGTGACAGGAAGAGTCAGAAATAAAAGGAGGGCGGTGCAAACCTCACTGAATGCACTGTGTTTACCAATTTCAACACTACGGGGTGCAACTATGTTATTTTGTACATTAAGTCCTTCAAACGAACATGTAACTCAGAAACAAAAAAACATTAGGCGACATACTGTACATGGCTCATAATAAAACATCAATAGCCTACTGCGCGCATTATTTGAAGGGCATACGACGAGCCTTGCGCTCCGCGAACTCGTCCACGATGCTCTGTATGTCACTGATTCAGTGATCTTTTAAGCGGTAGTCTCACGACCCGGAGAGTAAACAATAAACATGGAGGACATGGAGTCGTTAGTGTTGCTGGTCTTGGTGCTGTGGCTTGTTGTCGCCAACAGATACTGGCAAGAGCGTATAGATGAGGCGAGGCGCATAAGGCTTCAGAAATTCTCGTAATTCGTAATTCTTCTTCTTCTGGGTTTGCGGTGTTTACAGATCCCAGCGCGCTCGCGGGGCGTGTGTGGGCATGTGAGGACACTCCTCCTCACCAATCAGTGCACAGGGGAGTGTCTGCTCACGCCCCCAACCTCACTCGGCACGGTTTGGCTCGCTTCAGCCCCACTCCAAAACGGTGCGAGTTTTAGGGGCTAAGCAGGGCTGAAACGAGCTGAGTCGTGCTGGTTTTTGGTAGTCGAAACGTGAGCCGTGTCGGGCTGAAGTGAGCTGAAGCGAGCTGAAGTGAGCTGAAAAAGGGTAGTGGAAAAGGGCCAATAGAGACAAACAACCATTCACACCTACAGTCAATTTAGGGCCACCAATTAACCTAACCTGCACATCTTTGGACTGTGGGGGAAACCAGAGCACCTGGAGGAAACCCACACAGACATGGGGAGAACATGCAAACTCCACACAGAAAGGCCCCCGTCGGCCACTGGGCTTGAACCCAGAACCTTCTTGCTGTGAGGCAACAGTGCTAACCACTACACCACCGTGCCACCTCAGAAGCAAATCAAGAGGACTTTTTTCTTCCAGAGTCTTGCTTGAATAGGCTCATTAGTCCACAAAAGAGTTCAGTCTGATCTGTTTTATTCTCTAATAAAATGTTTTTTCAACACAAAATGATGCCTGAGAGAGAAAGGCATAATGGCTTTCATTTTATATACAAAGGTGTGTGTGGGCTTTCAAACCACTTACATTTATAGATTTTCTCAGATGCCTGATGATGAAGTGTATTCCACCACCTGGGCTCCAGACAGAGAAAAGATTTGATGCATATCTTTCTGGAATCTAGAGCGATGGTGGGTTTAGTTGAGCTGTGCTAGAGTTTTGAACGAAAGCATGTTGCAGAGAGGAGTTTGCTAAGTGCCTTCAGGTAGGTGTTAGCTGGTCTTGACTTTGTAGGCAAGCACCAGTCTTTTAAATCTGATGCAAGCAGATACATGAAGACCATAGAGGGAAGACATCAATGGGGTTGTGTGGGAGAACTTGGTGGAGGTCGAAAACATCGCTTGCAGCTGCATTCTGATTCAGTTGCAATGGTCAGATGACATGCAGGGGATGACCAACAAGGAGAGAGTTTCAGTAGTTCTTGAGCTGGATTTTGAGATGACAAGGGAGTCAACAAGCACCTGAGTTGTCTCTGTGGGCAGAAATGGCCTGATTCGCCTGAAGTTGTAAAGGAGAAACCTGTATGGACATGGACAGTTGGAAATTGTGCAGATGTGACTCACGTTCTGTCGCTGTGGATGGTCCCACATGGACACCCGAAAGATTTACACTTTGCAAATGCACTTTATAGCCAAATCTCATCCTTTTTTTCTGTGGATATTGACCTGCTGCTATAATCATAAAGAGTGTCCTGTGCTTATCCCAAAGCTCCTGTACACACCTGCTCACATCTACACATCCTTTCAACACACTTAGTACTGTTTGCCTTTACCCTTCAATGCCTGTATGCTGCATGTCTCTGTGCTCACTTCTGGTTGTGTGCACTGACCAAAAGAATAAGGTTGTGAGTATGGATGGCTGAAATGAAGTTCCTCTGCAGGATTTCCCCAGGATTTGACTCCTGGGAGAGGTGTATAAGGCATGTTCCAATGGACAGAGACCCTGGGGCAGTCCCAGGACCTCCTGGAGAGATTATTTCCTCACAGTTGTCTTGGGAAATCTGGGGATAGAGCAGGCCAAGAGCACCTAGACTCTGTGTCTGGGGATAGAGAAGTCTGGGTTGACCTTCTCACCATTATGTCCTGGCTTCTCCTGTCAGTGTGACCCCCACAAGGAAAAGCAGGAGGAAAATCCATCCATCCATCCATCCATCCATCCATCCAGTATCCATAACCGCTTATCCTGTGCAGGGTTGCGGGCAAGCTGGATCCAATCCCAGCTGACTATGGGCGAGAAGCGGGGTACACCCTGGACAAGTCACCAGGTCATTGCAGGGCTGACACATAGAGACAAACAACCATTCACACCTACAGTCAATTTAGGGCCACCAATTAACCTAACCTGCACATCTTTGGACTGTGGGGGAAACCAGAGCACCTGGAGGAAACCCACACAGACATGGGGAGAACATGCAAACTCCACACAGAAAGGCCCCTGTCGGCCACTTTGCTCGAACCCAGAACCTTCTTGCTGTGAGGCAACAGTGCTAACCACTACACCACCGTGCCACCTCAGAAGCAAATCAAGAGGACTTTTTTTCTTCCAGAGTCTTGCTTGAATAGGCTCATTAGTCCACAAAAGAGTTCAGTCTGATCTGTTTTATTCTCTAATAAAATGTTTTTTCAACACAAAATGATGCCTGAGAGAGAAAGGCATAATGGCTTTCATTTTATATACAAAGGTGTGTGTGGGCTTTCAAACCACTTACATTTATAGATTTTCTCAGATGCCTGATGATGAAGTGTATTCCACCACCTGGGCTCCAGACAGAGAAAAGATTTGATGCATATCTTTCTGGAATCTAGAGCGATGGTGGGTTTAGTTGAGCTGTGCTAGAGTTTTGAACGAAAGCATGTTGCAGAGAGGAGTTTGCTAAGTGCCTTCAGGTAGGTGTTAGCTGGTCTTGACTTTGTAGGCAAGCATCAGTCTTTTAAATCTGATGCAAGCAGATACATGAAGACCATAGAGGGAAGACATCAATGGGGTTGTGTGGGAGAACTTGGTGGAGGTCGAAAACATCGCTTGCAGCTGCATTCTGATTCAGTTGCAATGGTCAGATGACATGCAGGGGATGACCAACAAGGAGAGAGTTTCAGTAGTTCTTGAGCTGGATTCTGAGATCACAAGGGAGTCAACAAGCACCTGAGTTGTCTCTGTGGGCAGAAATGGCCTGATTCACCTGAAGTTGTAAAGGAGAAACCTGTATGGACATGGACAGTTGGAAATTGTGCAGATGTGACTCACGTTCTGTCGCTGTGGATGGTCCCACATGGACACCTGAAAGATTTACACTTTGCAAATGCACTTTATAGCCAAATCTCATCCTTTTTTTCTGTGGATATTGACCTGCTGCTATAATCATAAAGAGTGTCCTGTGCTTATCCCAAAGCTCCCGTACACACCTGCTCACATCTACACATCCTTTCAACACACTTAGTACTGTTTGCCTTTACCCTTCAATGCCTGTATGCTGCATGTCTCTGTGCTCACTTCTGGTTGTGTGCACTGACCAAAAGACTAAGGTTGTGAGTATGGATGGCTGAAATGAAGTTCCTCTGCAGGATTTCCCCAGGATTTGACTCCTGGGAGAGGTGTATAAGGCATGTTCCAATGGACAGAGACCCTGGGGCAGTCCCAAGACCTCCTGGAGAGATTATTTCCTCACAGTTGTCTTGGGAAATCTGGGGATAGAGCAGGCCAAGAGCACCTAGACTCTGTGTCTGGGGATAGAGAAGTCTGGGTTGACCTTCTCACCATTATGTCCTGGCTTTCCCTGTCAGTGTGACCCCCACAAGGAAAAGCAGGAGGAAAATCCATCCATCCATCCAGTATCCATAACCGCTTATCCTGTGCAGGGTTGCGGGCAAGCTGGAGCCTATCCCAGCTGACTATGGGCGAAAGACAGGATACACCCTGGACAAGTCACCAGGTCATCGCAGGGCTGACACATAGAGACAAACAACCATTCACATCTACGGTCAATTTAGAGCCACCAGTTAACCTAACCTGCATGTCTTTGGACTGTGGGGGAAACCGGAGCACCCGGAAGAAATCTATGCAGACACGGGGAGAACATGCAAACTCCACACAGAAAGGCTCCTGTCAGCCTCTGGGCTCGAACCCAGAACCTTCTTGCTGTGAGGCGACAGTGCTAATCACTACACCACCGTGCCGCCCAGAAGGAAAATGAATAAATAAATTTGTATAAGCCTTGCAGTAGATTGGCGACCTGCCCAGGGTGTACCCCACCTCTCACCCGAAGTCATCTGGGATTGGCTCCAGCTTCAACCCATGACCCTAATGGACATGTGGTATAGATAATGGATGGATGGAAGAACCTTTATAATCAAATGATTTTTGATCCCACTATCCAGTGTCATGTAAAAGATGATGGGTTCCCTTTTGAGTCTGGTTCTTCTCAAAGTTTCTTCCTCATGTCTTATGAGGACTCAGGGAGTTTTGCCTTACCAATATCAATTCTTGCTTGCTCATTTAGGATGTAAATCTACATCTGGATTTCTGTAAAGCTGCCTCCTGACAATGTCTATAGGTACAAACAATACAAAAATAAAATTGAATTGAATTGAATTGAATTGATAGGGGGCGGCATGGTGGTGTAGTGGTTAGCGCTGTCGCCTCACAGCAAGAAGGTCCTGGGTTCGAGCCCCGGGGCCGGCGAGGGCCTTTCTGTGTGGAGTTTGCATGTTCTCCCCGTGTCCGCGTGGGTTTCCTCCGGGTGCTCCAGTTTCCCCCACAGTCCAAAGACATGCAGGTTAGGTTAACTGGTGACTCTAAATTGACCGTAGGTGTGAATGTGAGTGTGAATGGTTGTCTGTGTCTATGTGTCAGCTCTGTGATGACCTGGCGACTTGTCCAGGGTGTACCCCGCCTTTCGCCCGTAGTCAGCTGGGATAGGCTCCAGCTTGCCTGCGACCCTGTAGAAGGATAAAGCGGCTAGAGATGATGAGATGAGATGAATTGATAGGTTGTCCAGAACTTCCCCAAGGTTGCATTCAGTATCAGATGGTGGAACCACCATATCTTTTGTTCAGAGACTGCCCCCCTTGTCTGCAAATGCTCTAAATATCACATGGATGGGGTGTCCAGAATCATTTAATATTGTCATTAAAGTGGGTTAATCTGTCAGAATTTCTATTGCTGTGGCATTTTTTTTGTTCTTCCCCCATGCTTTGAGGTGTTTAAGATACAACATAGATTATATCATAAATCCAGTCATTGAGACCTTCCTACATTACTAGTAGACAGTTCAATGACCAAGGTCTTTCGAGACCTTGCTAAAACGTATGTCTAACCACTTTTTACTTGTATTGCTGGCAGATTTGGGTAATTTGGCTAGCAATTTTAAGAAGTTACCGAAAACTGAAATCCTGGATTAGATGCTAAGTCAGATCAGACTATTTGTACTACAAGTACCATGTCCTTTAAATAGCAAAGCTAATTTAGAATACTATGATATTTATGGTAGCAGAAATACCCTTCCATTCATCAAGGTACTGATTCATTTCCAGTTACACCTCGTTCTTATAATGTGTCATATCAGCTATCAGGCGGCGAGAAAACTATCCCACTCTTTTGCTGTCTTAATCAGCTGCAGTGACGTGCTATGAAGTGTCCAGAAGACTGAACAGATACCCTGTTTCTATTTTTGTAGCCCCACGTCGGCTAATTTCACACTCACTGGCCCTGTGAGTAGAGCTATCATCAAAGCTGTCACTTTCATTCAGGTTTAGAAAGTATCATCAATGTCATCACAGATTCCTCCATCACGAATGTGTAGTACCTTAGCAACCTGACTGAAAGAGCTGACGTTCGTCTTGATTTGCTCTTTGCCTTAGATTTTCTTTTGCAGGGCTTATCTGGTGAGGCATGTTTTAGCAGTTTGGTCATGGGAGTGTGATTACACAGTTGAGAGGTCCACTCCACTTCTGATGAGAATCCATTGGCTGTGGTGCACTCACAGACAAGTGTCCAGACAAGTGTGGTACTTTTCTGTTACCAAGAATTGTCTACAGGATATTTATACAAGAACAAGACATTTGATGATAGGGGAGAGGTGTTCATATAAAAGGTTGAAAAACTTTTGGCGAGAATATACAGAAAGCATGAAAACCCTGTTGGTAACAAGGACAAAGGAGGCACTCAAGTACACACACACAAAGCAAAATCAAAATGAAAATCAAACTCACCATCCCACTCCTCGACTCAGGGAAAGGTGGATACGGTTAAATCCATTTCTCTCTGGTGTCTGGCAGCCTACTGAAAAAGACAGAGCATATAAATAGGCTGCCATAAACCACACAAAGGTGTAAATACCTACCTACTCCTTCTCCACAACTCCTCCGCCTATTCAGAGCCAGTGATCGGAAGTGACAATACTCCGACTGCCATAATGATTCTAACTGAAATATATATATATATATATATATATATATATATATATATAGTATATATAGTACCAGCCAAAAGTTTGAACATACCCTCTACTTCAGGCAAGCTGGAGCCTATCCCAGCTGACTACGGGCGAAAGGCGGGGTACACCCTGGACAAGTCACCAGGCCATCACAGGGCTGACACATAGACAACTATTCACACTCACATTCACACCTACGGTCAATTTAGAGTCACCAGTTAACCTAATCTGCATGTCTTTGGACTGTGGGGGAAACCGGAGCACCCGGAGGAAACCCACGCGGACACAGGGAGAACATGCAAACTCCACACAGAAAGGCCCTTGCCGGCCATGGGGCTCGAACCCGGACCTTCTTGCTGTGAGGCGACAGCGCTAACCACTACACCACCGTGCTGCCCGCTACTTACTGTATTTTTATTATTTACTATTTACTGTTTGATCTCAAACACATTAAGAATGTCTTCAGTATTGTCCTACAATGTAGAAAAAAAAAAAAAACATGAATGAGTTGAGGTGCCCAAACTTGGCTGGTACAATACACAGCTCTGGAAAAAAAAAAAAAATTAAGAGACCACTTCATTTTTTTTTTTCTCCTGAAATCAGCATCTCAATGTATGGCAGCAATTTCATTCCAGTGTCTGTGCTGGAATTCCAACACTAGCTTACCTCATTTCACTTAATGGGGTACTGATGAGGTGATCAAGTGAACCAAATCTTATTTAACGAGGAAAAGTATAAAAACCACTGCTGTGGTCATCACTATCCTCTTGCAATAGGACCAGTTTGGATAGGGAAAAAAAAAACAGTGCTAGTAGTAACTTAAATTTGATTGGAATATTTAAAAAAATCTATTCATCATGCCAAAAGAGTTAAAAAGAAAAGTTTTGAGTGAGAAAAAAGAAGGGTTCAATTCTGGTTTTACTGGCAGAGGGATACAGTGAGCGTTGGGTTGCTTCCATCCTCAAAATTTCAAAGACAACAGTTCATAAGAACAAGGTCAAGCAGCAGACACTGGGGACAACAAAGTTACAGACTGGCAGAGGGTAAAAACGACTCTCCACTGACCAGGATGATCATCAACTCCTTTGAATGTCACTCAACAACCATAGGATGACATCAAGTGACCTACAAAAAGAATGTCAAATGGCAGCTGGGGTTCGAAACAGGCTCCTCCGGGCAGGGTTGAAGTCATGCAAAGCTAGAAAAAAGCCTTTCATCAATGAGAAGCAAAGAAGAGCCAGGCTGAGGTTTGCTAAAGACCATAAGAATTGGACCGTAGAGGACTGGAGTAAGATCATCTTCTCTGATCAGTCCAATTTTCAGCTTTTCCCATCACCTGGTCATCTAATGGTTAGACGGAGACCTGGAGAGGCCTACAAGCCACAGTGTCTCACACTGATTGTGAAATTTGGTTGAGGATCGGTGATAATCTGGGGGTGCTTCAGCAAGGCAGGAATGGGGCAGATTTTTGTTTGTGAAGAGCACATGAATTAAACCATGTACAAGGTTATTATCCCAGAAGAAAACTTGCTTCCTTATGCTCAGACAATGTTCCCTAACTCTAAGGATTGGGTTTTCCAGCAGGACAATGCTCCATGCCACACAGCCAGGTCAATCAAGGTGTGGATGGAGGACTACAAGATCAAGACCATGTCATGGCCAGCCCAATCTCCAGACCTGAATCCTCTGGAATGTGATCAAGATGAAGGTGGATGGTCACAAGCCATCAAGCAAAGCTGAGCTGATTGAATTTTTGTGCCAGGAGTGTCATAAAGTCACCCAAGAACAGTGCGAAAGACTGGTGGAGAGCATGCCAAGATTCATGAAAGCTGTGATTAAATGTCAGGGTTATTCCACCAAATACTGATCTCTGAACTCATCCTAAGTTCAGACATTAGTATCGGGTTGTTTACGGGGTGGACTGGCAATCTGTGCGTTCTGGAAAAGTCCAGAATGGCTGTCCGGTCTACGGCCGTTGGCCCTGTTCAATAACCAAAATTTTCAGTCTATCAACTAACAACAGATGGCGCTAAGATGACAATTTATCTGTCAATCATTATTTCATAGGCCTAAAAGCCAGCAAAGAAGAGTAACGCTAGTGTCTGTCAACAGAAAGATGGCAAGCAGAAAACGTAAGGAGAAAGGTGGATGGGAAAAGTTAAAACAAAAGAAAGTGAAGCCACTTGAAGAAGATGCTTCAAAATGTAGAAAGCTCGCAGAGCTTTTTGGCAGCAGTACAACTGTAAGCAGCAGCAGTAACGTTCATGTCACGTTATCACCGAGCGAGACTGAGAACCAGGTAGACATCCAACCTGACCAACCACATGCTGATGATGATAGTCATGATGAGGGGCAGGCAGTTGAGGGAATTTCACCGGAGGAGGAGGTACCGGTAAGTGACAACAACATAAAGCCATAGCATAAAACAGGTTACGTAAAGGCCACTCATAGACCCCTCTCATAGTAGGCCAATCTTCTATTGACTGGATTTGCAGTGTGATGATGAGAAATATGTGGTTTATTGCTGTCAAAACAAACACGTAGCTACCAAGCAAGCCAATTATAAATAGATAGGCAAGCACAAATGGCTGCGATTTCATATGTTCACCTCTGCATAATTCATGCAGATTAGGCTCTTTACGTTCAAGAGAACCAAAGCTCTAGCCTATCATTAACCAAAAGTTTGAAGGGGAGGAGTGTTTTCCATTTTGGCACTATTTATCTTTGTCTTCTCTTTCATGGTGCGTGGTGGAATGTCTGTGGAATAGGCTACAAATGTTGTTTGAAGGATGATCGGTTGAATGGCATCATAACTAATCACAGCAGCATTGCATTGTGCAATTTGTTAATAGCCTAATTTTAGATCTGTTTATCAGGCTTACCTACCAAAAAATCAGCCTAATATTAAAACTATAAAATGTGTCAAGCAGGCTAATTCTTACACAGAATAGACCTAAAAGGCTAAAAATGTAATTGGGATTTAGGAAAAACCTCCAAATCTGTTTTATTCTTCTTGTCTGTAGCCTAGGTATCAAATGCTATGTTTATCCAAAGTTTTGGCTGGTTTTTAAAAATAGAATTTTGAGGGGGCGGCACGGTGGTGTAGTGGTTAGCGCTGTCGCCTCACAGCAAGAAGGTCCGGGTTCGAGCCCCATGGCCGGCGAGGGCCTTTCTGTGTGGAGTTTGCATGTTCTCCCCGTGTCCGTGTGGGTTTCCTCCGGGTGCTCCGGTTTCCCCCACAGTCCAAAGACATGCAGGTTAGGTTAAGTGATGACTCTAAATTGACCGTAGGTGTGAATGTGAGTGTGAATGGTTGTCTGTGTCTATGTGTCAGCCCTGTGATGACCTGGCAACTTGTCCAGGGTGTACCCCACCTTTCGCCCGTAGTCAGCTGGGATAGGCTCCAGCTTGCCTGCGACCCTGTAGAACAGGATAAAGCGGCTAGAGATAATGAGATGAGATGAGAATTTTGAGGTATAAGTACAGGTTTAAAGGCCGTCATTCCAAATAATACTATTAAACAAATGTTAATCAAGCATATGTCAGTGCACAGTGTGAAGGGTTTTCCTAGATGCCATTGCATAGTTTAGATATAATCAACAATAAATAGCATTAGCATCCAACTTCATCTTTTCAATTGTTTGTTTATTCAGGTTGAAGATAGTGGCAGCTCAAAAGATGACCGGGAGAGTCCAGGAAAGTGCCAGGTTGAGGGATCAGTGCCCCAATATTTCAGCCACCCCAGTTCAGACAGTTACAGCCTGGAGCAGTTTTTCAGTCACCAACCCCAGCAAAAGCCCAAAACCTGTCTCTACAAAGATTGTTCAGCTGTAGAGATGGTACTAACCGTAAATGGCTTACATACTGTGAGGAGAATCATACACTGTATTGTCTAACATACACTTCCGTTCAAAAGTTTGGGGTCACTTTGAAATGTCCTTATTTTTGAAAGAAAAGCACTGTTCTTTTCAATGAAGATCACTTTAAACTAATCAGAAATCCACTCTATACATTGCTAATGTGGTAAATGACTATTCTAGCTGCAAATGTCTGGTTTTTGGTGCAATATCTCCATAGGTGTATAGAGGCCCATTTCCAGCAACTCTCACTCCAGTGTTCTAATGGTACAATGTGTTTGCTCATTGCCTCAGACGGCTAATGGATGATTAGAAAACCCTTGTACAATCATGTTAGCACAGCTGAAAACAGTTGAGCTCTTTAGAGAAGCTATAAAACTGACATTTCCTTTGAGCAGATTGAGTTTCTGGAGCATCACATTTATGGGGTCAATTAAATGCTCAAAATGGCCAGAAAAATGTCTTGACTATATTTTCTATTCATTTTACAACTTATGGTGGGAAATAAAAGTGTGACTTTTCATGGAAAACACAAAATTGTCTGGGTGACCCCAAACTTTTGAACGGTAGTGTATTTCTCTTTAAAATGCAAGCATAGAAGTGACTGTAAAATAGCAGTATAAAAGACAATGTCTATGTTCGTTTTTGTTTAGGAGATGCAAGTGATGTTTAGTCGTTCTTGAGTTCTTGAATAAACAATCATAAATAGTTCATCTGTCTGGGTTTTGTTATGACAGACAATATACCACTATACTACTGTATAGTATACTATAGTATAGTGGACCTATTTGGGGGGGAAAGTCCAGGGCCATTTTTTGGTCCCAGTCCGTCCCTGGTTGTTTAGAATTGAGTATGATCTTGATTTCTGTGCATTATGCAAGGTCTGAAACAGGCTTGTAGTACTTGAGTCCAGGACTCAGACTCGAGTCTGACATGTACCCTAATTTTAAGGACTCGTGATTTAACTTGGACTTGAGCACTGATGACTCGGACTTGGACTCTGACTCATGCCTTAACTGCATTCGGACTCATAAATTGGAGACGAGGACTCTGATTTTTTTTTCTTTATTTTTTGTAACAGGCGGCACGGTGGTGTAGTGGTTAGCGCTGTCGCCTCACAGCAAGAAGGTCCAGGTTCGATAGGCTCCAGCTTGCCTGCGACCCTGTAGAACAGGATAAAGCGGCTAGAGATAATGAGATGAGATGAGATTTTTTGTAACATGCCATAATAATTTGGCATAAGATATTTATATCTGGCGGCACGGTGGTGTAGTGGTTAGCGCTGTCACCTCACAGCAAGAAGGTCCGGGTTCGAGCCCCGTGGCCGGCGAGGGCCTTTCTGTGCGGAGTTTGCATGTTGTCCACGTGGGTTTCCTCCGGGTGCTCCGGTTTCCCCCACAGTCCAAAGACATGCAGGTTAGGTTAACTGGTGACTCTAAATTGACCGTAGGTGTGAATGTGAGTGTGAATGGTTGTCTGTGTCTATGTGTCAGCCCTGTGATGACCTGGCGACTTGTCCAGGGTGTACCCCGCCTTTCGCCCGTAGTCAGCTGGGATAGGCTCCAGCTTGCCTGCAACCCTGTAGAAGGATAAAGCGGCTAGAGATAATGAGATGAGATGAGATATTTATATCTACATTAATTGTTGTACTAATTTTGTGCAAGATTGTCACACCTGCGCGCCTTGGTGCGTGCATCAGATAGAGTCTCAGGTGTGCTCCGGACAGCCCGTGTGCCAAGCGGACTCTTGTGTCGCGCTGTAAACGACTCGCACCTGCACAGGATTAAGTTGCAGTCAGCGCGCCTATATAAAAACTGTGAAAACACATTTACTTTGCAAAGTATTGAGTTGCATTGCTGACACATTACCGAGCCTTATTTCCTTGTTTGGGTTCCTGATCCCTGATTTCCTGTTTCTTGTCTTTGATTCTGCCGAGTCTACGATAGCCTGTTTGTGCCTCACTGGACCTATTGCGGGTTTCACTGTTTTACGATTTTGCCTGCTGTTCTGGATTGTTTATCTGCCTTCACTTGTATTAATAAACACACCTTCTGCACTTACATCTGTCTCCCAACCGTCTCTGACAGAATACTTCACTCTCCCTGATAAAGAGAAGCACATTCACCTGTTTAGACGTCATGTTCAGGAACAAACTCATGTTAATGGCGCTGAAACAGCCACCGTCAAATGGTGCAGTTGGAGTCTTGTTTTCAGACTCGACTCAATTTTTTTTTTAATGACTTGGACTTGGGTGGCAAGGTGGTGTAGTGGTTAGCTCTGTCGCCTCACAGCAAGAAGGTCCGGGTTCGAGCCCTGTGGCCGGCGAGGGCCTTTCTGTGTGGAGTTTGCATGTTCTTCCCGTGTCCGCGTGGGTTTCCTCCGGGTGCTCCGGTTTCCCCCACAGTCCAAAGACATGCAGGTTAGGTTAACTGGTGACTCTAAATTGACCGTAGGTGTGAATGTGAGTGTGAATGGTTGTCTGTGTCTATGTGTCAGCCCTGTGATGACCTGGCGACTTGTCCAGGGTGTACCCCGCCTTTCGCCCGTAGTCAGCTGGGATAGGCTCCAGCTTGCCTGCGACCCTGTAGAACAGGATAAAGCGGCTAGAGATAATGAGATGACTTGGACTTGACTCGGACTTGAACACTGAGGACTCCAGACTGGACTCAGACTCGAGGTTTAGTGACTTGACTACAACGCTGGTCGGAAAACACTTCTTCCTTTTTGTTATTTTGACCAGTTGTCATTTTTTGCAGTTAAATGTTCTAAGTGACCAATATTTTTATGTGTAATTTGGGGGTAGTGTATGGAATAAAACTTTTAATTTAAAAATTGTCAGTTATGGTTCGTCTTGTGATCAAAGAGAAGGTAGCGGTTCAGTAAATGGCCAGTGTGAGTTAAGCCAAGTAGTCGTTTTTCCTCCTTCCATCATTTCTTTCTCTCTTTTTGTATTTTACAATTTTCTTTTCACACATTTTTATTTATGTTCAGTCTGAATGCTCTTCTACCGCCTGATTATCTAAGAGTGGGTCAAAAAGTAACTGGATACATGCATACACACTTAAAAATCTTCTCTTCCGAGGTTTTTCCTGCATGTTCTGCTTGTTTCTTGATGTTAAAATGTCCTTGGATATCACGTCCCCTTTCAATCTCTCTTTGTCTCTCTCTCTCCCTCAATGAGACATCCATTAGCACACGGCCAGGGTGAAGAATCCAGAGTGCTCTCATTGGCTTCAATTAGCGCTAACATGTTTAACAATCAGGCCAGTAAGCGATGTAGAAAATGTGTGTCTGTGTGTTTTAGTTTTAGGCAATTGCGTACTGTACAATTAGATAATCAGTCCAATCCACTGCATGCGCTGCATCACACGTTTTTCGCCACACAATGCTGGCTAATATGTACAGTAGCTGCTACATAAGTAATGAGCTAGCAAGCTTTTACTAATATCGCACAATTAATTTGTAATTTTAATAACCTTTTTAAAATGAACGTGCAACATTTGGATAGAAATGGACTGTATGTTTTTATCCATTCTCTCTCTCTCTCTCTCTCTCTCTCTCTCTCTCTCTCTCTCTCCTGAGCTGAGGAGAAATGGCAGAAGCGGAGGCGGTGTGTGAATTGTTTTGGGCTGTTTTGAGCAGAGCAGTATTCTGACTGAATTATGTGTCATGGTGGTGTTTGTCAGCCTGCTCTCACACACCGGTCTATGTTGACGTGGCCCTGTGGAGCAGAATCAGAAATAAAAGACTTTGCATATTTATTTCTCCTCAAAAGCAGCCATCCTTGAACCGTACCGCTTTCTAAGCTGCCAACGGATATGGAAATATGGAAAAATGATACTGTATGTGTGCTTTTGGTAATGTGAGTGTACATGGAAGTTTAGTTGTTAAAGCTAGACGGCCTTTCGATTTCATAAAATCGGTGAAACTTAGTTCCTTCTGAAATTTGGTCATTGTGATATATATACGTTTATTTCTGAGATATATAAAAAAAAAACCAGGCCATTCTGTGGCTGGGAAGCTCTTTAATTTGAGAGGATTAAAGCAAATAATGTGCATGAAATCGCTCGCTTCGCGCAGTCAAGCAGACAGAGGAAGTCCATGTGTGTGCGCATGCGCGCGCATGCGCAGGCTTACCTTTGACCGTGCACTGACAATTACATCATTCTGTCGCTAAACGAACAGCTGATCACACCGAGGTGCTCGCTGAGCGCCGATATTTATTAGTTTGGTCCTGCGTTTCCTTTCCTTCGTATATAACATAACGTCTTTTCTTCTCGTTTTCTTTCCGTTACTGTAGTCGGTCTTTCACGTTTCATTCGCACACTCGCATCCTCCATTTTTCTCTCCGGTTTCAAACTTGTATCCCACAATGCCCTGCGTGAATGGGGAAAGCCGACCGCGTGATGCATGACGTAGTATCTTGAACTGGGTCATGGTGAAGGAGGAAAAAATAGCGGAGAATTTAGGGCCATGTTGAGATAAATTCATTAATTGTTCTATTAAAAAAATAATACATTTGGAAGTCTATGATTTGAATTCAGTAGATTTCGGTCCACTAAACAAAAATAATTGGGTGTCTGGGAAAATTCTTTTTATGATCCACACTTGAAAAATCTGAAAGGCAGCCTAGCTTTAATGTCTGTGTGTGTTGATGAAATGTCTATGTAGATGATATATACATAACTGTATGAATGTGTACACTATGGGTCGAGCATACAGTCTGGTTCTGCATTTGGTCATATCATGTTGTTTTGGCCAAGTGTCTCGGAGTATCTTTGATGGCTAATCTGCTAGCATTAATCAAGCCTCATGTATCAAGCCGGATAGGAACTCGTTTATTTCCAAATGGATCACAGGAGTGGTTTGGTATCCATGAAAATCTAGTTATTTTGGAAAAAGGTTTTGTAGAAAAGCTTCTGGGAATTGTTGTGAAACTACGAGTTAATAAATTAAGACCAGGCTAACCATTTGACTAGGGCAAAAGTAATGGCACCCAATAAAATGAGGAAAAGTTATTTGCTGCGATGGCTGAGCTGCATTACTGGAAGATTTAGTGTATACCACGCTTAGGAGGTACTCTTTTATTGCTTAGTCATCCTTTTTCATCTCTCTGAGCTTTGCCTTTGATGGAGTTGTGTGTTATGATGGTTAAGCCCCCTCCCCTCTCTCTCTCTCTCTCTTAGATGGAAGACCTGATAGGCCGGATGCAGGACGAGAAGAACGGCATCCCAATCCGCACTGTGAAGAGTTTTCTCTCCAAAATTCCCAGTGTGTTCTCCGGTAAGGCACATGGATAGCCAAAGATGGTGGGCTTAAAAAAAAAAGGAAAAAAAAGGCAATACAAATCTCTCATGCTTTATTAACACATAGGTAGACAAGTGGACAGTAGAGATCTGGCTAACTAGGCTACCTAATGTTAACACTCACATGTCATGTGGCAGCAGAACAACACATCATGCAAATACAAGTCAATAACTTCACGTCAAACATCTGAATGTGGGGAAATCTCAGTGACTTTGATCACGGGATGGTTATTGGTGCCAGATGGGCTGATTTGAGTCTTTCAGAAACTGTTGATCTCCTGGGATTTTTACAAATCTTCCATAAAATGGTGAGAGAAACAAAATAATAATAAAAAAAACATTCAATGAGCAGCAGTTCAAGCTGATGGGGAGGCGATGGTAACATAAACGAGACCGTCAATGATGGTGTAGCTCACTCTGGCTCCATCTAGTCCAGAAGGAACAATCTAAAGTGGGCCACCTTGCACAATAAATGTTGCAAGCTATATACATTATATACAAGCTATATATAGAAGCTATATACACCCTAGAAATACTGACCTATTTGCCAAAAAGAATCCAAAACGGCGAGGAATTGACCGAGAAGAAGCGATTTTTGTTGAACTGCTCATTAAGGCTTAATTAGTCCATAACTTCATTAATAATTGTAATGAAGCAAATCTGGATAGAAGTTATATGCACCCCAGACAGACCTATCTTCCTACCAAAAAGAATAAAAATCAGTGAAGAATTGAGAGAGAAGAAGCGATTTTCATGAAATGTGGATGACAACAGACGGACGGATGCTGGACAACTCATGATGGTATAAACTCATCGCCTGTCGACTGGATGAGCTAATAATCACTTTTTACAAATATGTTGAGCAGAAAAGCATCTCAGAATGCACAAAGCCTCAAACCTTAAGGAGGATGAGCTAAAATGGCAGAAGACCACATCAGGTTCCACTCCATCCACCAAGAACAAGAATCGGAGCCTACAGTGAGCACAGACTCACCCAAAGTGGACTAGACCGTTGGAAAGTGGACGAAACCGTTGGAAAGCTTCTGACACTCTACCACCAAATGAAGCTCTTCAGAGTCCTTGCGAGTCCCTACCTCATGGTACTCACCTGCCCAGAAGGGAATGGGTTGCCCTGAACAGAGCCAGGAGTGGAGTAGGTAGAACTAAAGACATCCTACTGAAATGGGGACGGGTGAACTCAGCTGAGTGTCGATGTGGTCATCCTAAGCAAACTATGGGACACATTCTCTGTGAGTGCGAACTGGGTCCAAATATCACCAATCAAGACCTATATGAAGCTAATCAAGAAGCCCTGAACTGGCTGCAGTACTGGCATGACAAGATATGATGATGATGAGCCAAAATGGACAGCTGAAGATTGGAAAAGGACCAGGTGAACTTCAGTCTTCATTGGGTAAGCTGTTAGCATTGAAAAATTGCTTTGATGTAAGAGGAAAATAAGTAATAAACACTTTTTGATGGGATGTTATGGGAAGAACAAACTTCTAAATTGTAACAGTACCTACTCTTCCTTTTGGGTCAAATCATGCCACCAGTTGGTTGATTTTTTTTTTTTCCTTTACCAGCATGCCCCCGTGTCTTATCCCTTACACGTGGTGTTTTCTTTCTTCCAGATTAGCAAAAATATGTGAGTAGGAAAAAAAAGAAAAGCAAATGAAAGCAATAAATGATATACAGTTGTGGTCAGAAGTTTACATACAGTGACATGTCATGGCAATATTTGGGCTTTCGGTAATTTCTTTGAACTGTTCTTTTTCTGTGGCAGAATGATTGTACAGCATACATCTCATCTCATCTCATTATCTGTAGCCGCTTTATCCTTCTACAGGGTCGCAGGCAAGCTGGAGCCTATCCCAGCTGACTATGGGCGAAAGGCGGGGTACACCCTGGACAAGTCGCCAGGTCATCACAGGGCTGACACATAGACACAGACAACCATTCACACTCACATTCACACCTACGGTCAATTTAGAGTCACCAGTTAACCTAACCTGCATGTCTTTGGACTGTGGGGAAAACCGGAGCACCCGGAGGAAACCCATGCGGACACGGGGAGAACATGCAAACTCCGCACAGAAAGGCCCTCGCCGGCCCCGGGGCTCGAACCCGGACCTTCTTGCTGTGAGGCGACAGCGCTAACCACTACACCACCGTGCCACCACAGCATACATCTTTAATAAAAAAAAAAACACTAGAAATTGGTACACAAGTTTTAATTTTCTTTGGGTTTTCTGAAATCAACACAGGGTTAAAAATTTACATACGCTCACTTAGATTATTAATTCAGAGGTGCTGAAACGTCCAAAATGTCTCTTATCTCACCAAGGTTGAAGTCTCTTAACTTCCTGTTAGTGATCATGATCAGTTTGGGTTTTCTTGAAGCAAAGTGGCTTGGCAAAGTGACTACACCTCACAATAACTTGGATACAATTGTTTGAACTGATCTTGGAATTTGCAGTTGTTTACAAATGGCTCCAAGAGACATTCTGGAGTTGTGTACATCTGCGATCCTGTTTCTCAGATCTGCACTGAGCTCCTTGGACTTTCCCATTGTATTGTGTGTTGGTCAATCCAATGAGTGCTGTAAACAAACCCATTTTATGAAGGCACAGAGATGCTACCAGCTGTAGCCAATCATGATCACTAGCAGGAAGTTAAGAGACCTCGACCTTGGCGAGATAAGAGACATTTTGGAAGTTTCAGCACCTCTGAATGAATAATCTAAGTGAGCGTATGTAAATTTTTGACCTTGTGTTGATTTCAGAAAATCCAAAGAAAATGAAAACTTGTGCACCAAATTCTAGTGCTTTTTTAATTAAAGATGTATGCTGTACAATCATTCTGCCACAGAAAAAGAACAGTTCAAAGAAATTACTGAAAGCCCAAATATCGCCATCGTCATATCCAAGATGACATTCGTGTCACTGTATGTAAACTTCTGACCACATCTGTACAACATACTACTGAGGAATGCATGTTCGTTAATATTTGACCCCTGCTTGAGTTTGAGTTTTGAAATTGTGCCGTGCGGCCAAAATAGCAAGCAGGTTGCGGAGGAATAATCTGTATTCTCGTATTCCTCCAACCTGAGTGCTTAAGTGTGGAAAACAGAATGCAGCTAATGAGATTCAACTCATCTAATGAATGACAGCGAGAGCGAAAGATGGAGAGAGACATTTGAAATATTAAGAGCAACTGAGTTGTGGATGGAAAAAGAAAGTGGTAGAGAAAATGAGAGAGAGCGAGAGAGAGAGAGAGAGAGAGAGAGAGAGAGAGAGAGAATGACTGATTCTGAGATTCCTAGAAAGAAGAGCAAGAAGTGTGCTATCAATCAGAACACCCATTTAATTTCATTCTACTCTCTCTCTCTCTCTCTCTCTCTCTCTCTCTCTCTGTGTCAGGTTTAATGAAAGCCCTGGCCCTACCAAATCCTAATGGTTGGGTCCAGATTAGATTTGTAGATGGAGGATATGATTGGATGCCGAGAGCCGAGGCCCGTATCTATCTAAGATGACTGAGCAGGAGCACCGAGCATCCAAATGTCTTTTCTAATCTTATTCGCTCCATATGAAAGACGAGTCCTCAATCTCACACTTGGCAATGCCAGCATTCTGTCATAACAGCATCTTAACAAGAGATAAAAAACCAGAGGCAGCTCCAGTATGTGAAACAGAAGAAACCAGGATGTAGAGCACAACGGAACAGAGAGTCAGATCGCGTCCCGAATACTGCGCTTAATAGAAGGTTTCTTATTATAATCTCGAAATACAGGATGGACATGAAATAAAAGAGAGCACAGACACAAAAGGCATGGATTTATTTATCATGTAAATCTCAGGCTTGTAGTACTCGAGTCTGACTCGTGCCTTAATTCTAAGGACTCGTGACTTGACTCGGACTCGTGCCTTAACTGCATTTGGACTCGTAAATTGCAGACGAGGACTTTGATTTTTTCTTTGTTTTTTGTAACATGCCATAATAATTTGCCATAAGATATTTATATCTACATTAATTTTGTACTAATTTTGTGCAAAAGTGTCACACCTGTGCGCCTTGGCATGTGCATCAGTTAGACTCTCGGGCGCGCTCCGGACAGCGCACTCATGCCAAGCAGATTCTCGCATGTGCTGTAGACGACTCGCACCTGCACAGGATTAAGGTGCAATCAGTGCACCTATATAAAAACTGTGAAAACACACTTACTTTGCGAAGTATTGAGTTGCATTGCTGACACATTACTGAGCCTTATTTCCTTGTTTGGTTTCCTGATCCCTGATTTCCTGTTTCTCGTCTTTGATTCTGCCGAGTCTACGATAGCCTGTTTGTGCCTATATTGCCTGTTTCACTGTTTTACGATTTTGCCTGCCGTTCTGGGCTGTTTACCGTCTTCTCATCTCATTATCTGTAGCCGCTTTATCCTGTTCTATAGGGTCGCAGGCAAGCTGGAGCCTATCCCAGCTGACTACGGGCGAAAGGCGGGGTACACCCTGGACAAGTCACCAGGTCATCACAGGGCTGACACATAGACACAGACAACCATTCACACTCACATTCACACCTACGCTCAATTTAGAGTCATCAGTTAACCTAACCTGCATGTCTTTGGACTGTGGGGGAAACCGGAGCACCCGGAGGAAACCCACGCGGACACGGGGAGAACATGCAAACTCCGCACAGAAAGGCCCTCATCAGCCATGGGGCTCGAACCCAGGACCTTCTTGCTGTGAGGCGACAGCGCTAACCACTACACCACCGTGCCGCCCTGTTTACCGTCTTCACTTGTATTAATAAGCACACCTTCTGCACTTACATCCATCTCCGAACCATCTCTGACAGAATACTTCACGCTCCCTGATAAAGAGAAGCCCATTCACCTGTTCATACGTCATGTTCAGGAACAAACTAATGTTAATGGCGCTGAAACAGCCACCATCAAATGGTGTGGGTGGAGTCTTGTTTTCGGACTCGACTCGGATCAATAATGGACTCGACTCGGAATTGATTCGATTTTTTTTTTTTAATGACTTAGACTTGAACACTGGGGACTCGAGACTGGACTTGGACTCGACTTTAGTGACTCGACTACAACACTGGTCGGAAAACACTTCATTCTTTTTGTTATTTTGTCCAGTTGTCATTTTCTGCAGTTAAATGCTCTAAGTGGCAATATTTTTATGTGGAATTTGGGGGAAATGTTAGTAGTGTATGGAATAAGTCTTTACTATTTTTAATTTTAAAAAAACGTCAGTTATGGTTCGTCTTGTGATCAGACAGAAGGTTGCAGTTCAGTAAATGGCCATTATGAGTTAAGCCAAGTAGTCTGTCGGTCTTTCACATTTCATTCGCACACTCGCGTCCTCCATTTTTCTCTCCTGTTTCAAATTTGTATCCCACAATGCCTTGCGCAAACGAGGAAAGCCCACCATGTAATGCATAATGTAGTATCTTGAATTGGGTCATGGTGAAGCAGGAAAAAATAGCCAAGAATTTAGGGCCACATGACCCTAAATTCATTAATTGCTCTATTTAAAAATAAATAAATGAAATTGGAATTCTGTGATTCGAATTCAGTAGCTTTCAGTCCACTGAATAAAAATAATTGGGTGTCAGGAAAATTCTTTTTGTGACCTACACTTGAAAAATCTGAAAGGCAGTCTAGCTTTAATAACATAATTATTTCATCTTAAAGTGGTGGACATGGCCCTTCATCTTTTTGAAAAACCTTGATAAACGAATTTAATTTCTTTTCAAATTGGTGGAAATGGTGTTGTACACATTTTGCAGAAATTCAAAGAAAATAATTTTGTCCTAAAATATTGGAAACTTCTCATCTCATCTCATTATCTCTAGCCGCTTTATCCTTCTACAGGGTCGCAGGCAAGCTGGAGCCTATCCCAGCTGACTATGGGCGAAAGGGGGGGGTACACCCTGGACAAGTCGCCAGGTCATCACAGGGCTGACACATAGACACAGACAACCATTCACACTCACATTCACACCTACGGTCAATTTAGAGTCACCAGTTAGCCTAACCTGCATGTCTTTGGACTGTGGGGGAAACCGGAGCACCCGGAGGAAACCCACGCGGACACGGGGAGAACATGCAAACTCCACACAGAAAGGCCCTCGCCGGCCACGGGGCTCGAACCCGGACCTTCTTGCTGTGAGGCGACAGCGCTAACCACTACACCACTGTGCTGCCCATATTGGAAACTTAGATAATTTTAAAAAAACCAAAACAAAAACAATACATTTATTTCAGTCTGATTTAAAATCATGGGAATTATCTTAAATAATTCGGAGAAAACTTTACAAAAATAATTACTTTTGCTTAAAATTAAAAAGAGTCATAGACCATTTTTGAAAAAAGAATCAATTTTAAATTGTCTTAAAATAGTGTAAAGTCTTGCGTATTTTCGAGGACACGTCAAACACATTAATTTGTCTTTAAATATAGTGAAAATGGTCTTACGTAATCCTGAGAAATTTTAATGAAATAATTATATCTATAATAACATACATTTCATAAATAAAAATATTTTGCTCTGTGTGTGTGTGCACACGTGCGTGCAAGTGTTACAGTGCTTACTTGCTTGTACACGCACAAGTCTCTAATAAATTAGACTGTGACTTTTTTCATCCTTGACATTTATTTATCCCCCGTAACCCAGTGTTTGATGAGATCACGGCCTGTTCCTGCGTGAAGCACGTTCAGCTCTCAGGCCGGTCCGGGGATTTCTGAGTAATCAGAATAACTTTGCTTTAGAAAGGTACATTAGCTTCATATAGTCCTGATGGGAAGGAGATGCACATTCAGCTGTTCGTTCAATAAAACAGGACTTTTCAAGGTCACATCCACTTTGAAGCCTCAGGCGGTACGGTGCCTGGAACAAACGGTGCTGTCAGGGATTAAGGGATGGATCAAGACGGATAGATAGAATGTCTCTGCTGCAGGCAGGAAGCAGAAAGAAGAACAAGAAGGATGACATTTCAGAACACTTCAATCCAGTAGTCAGTCTCTCTTTCTCTCTCTCTCTCTCTCTCTCTCTCTCTCTCTCTCTCTCTCCTTCTGTAAGTCCAGTGATTTTTGATTATAGTATAGTTTGATTATGTCCTTTATCAGCTATTCTATGTCTTCTTCTTCTTCTCCTCATCCTTCTTCATCTCCTCCTTCTTCTTCTTTCTTTTTCTTCTCCTTCATCTTTTCTTCCTGCTCCTACTTGTTTCTCCCCCTCCTTGTTTTTTCTACTCCTCCTCTTCGTTTTTATTTTCTTTTTGTTCTCCTCTCCTCCTACTACTGTTTTTCCCTTTTGGCTTTCTTCTTGTCCTCCTTTTCCACCTTCTCCTCTCTGTTCTCCTCCTCCTTCTCCTTCCTTTTCCTCCCTCTTCTTCTTCTTCTTCTTGTTCCCTGTTTTCCTTTTCTTTTTCTTCCTTCTTTTCTTATACTTCTTTTCCTCATCTTCCTCTTTCTCCTTCTTCTCCTCCTATCCACCCATGTCGTCGTCCTCCTCCTCCTTCTCCTCTTTCTTCTCTCCTTGTCCTTCTCCTTCTTCTCTTTGTCCTCCTCCTCCTTGTCCTCCTTCTTCTTCTTCTTGTCCTCCTCCTTCTTCTTCTCCTTGTCCTCCTCCTTGTTCTCCTTCTCCTCCTTCTCCCTCCTTGTCCTCCTCTTCCTTCATCATCATCTTCATCATCATCTTCTTTTTCTTATACGTCATTCTCCTTTTTCTCTTCCTGCTAATACTTCATTCTCCTCTTCCTTCTTATTTTCTTTTTGTTCTCCTCTTCTCCTACTACTGTTTCTCCCTTTTGTCTTTCTTCTTGTTCTCCTTTTCCCATCTCCTTTTCTACCTTCTCCTCTGTGTCTCTTCCTCCTCCTCCTCCTCCTCCTTCTTCTTCTTCTTCTCCCTTTCTCATCCTCCTTCTCTTCCCTCTTTTTTCTTTTTCTTCCTTCTTCTTTTCTTCTACTTCTTTTCCTCATCTTCCTCTTTCTCCTTCTCCTCCTCCTCTTTCTTCTCTCCTTGTTCTCCTCCTCCTCCTTCTTCTTCTTGTCCTCCTTCTTCTCCTTGTCCTTCTCCCTCCTTGTTCTCCTCCTCTTTCTTCATCATTGTCATCTTCTTCTCCTCCTTCTTCTCCTTGTCCTCCTCCTCTTCCTTCATATTCATCTTCATCATCATCATCATCATCATCATCATCATCACCTTCTTATACTTCATTCTCCTTTTTCTCTTCCTGCTAATACTTAATTCTCCTTTTCCTTCTTATTTTCTTTTTGTTCTCCTCCTACTACTGTTTTTTCCCTTTTGTCTTTCTTCTTGCTCTCATTTTCCCTTCTCCTTTTCCACCTTCTCCTCTGTGTTCTCTTCCTCCTTCTTCTCCTTCCTTGTGTCTTCTTCTTCTTCTTCTTCTTCTTCTTCTTCTTCTTCTTCTTCCTTTCTCATCCTCCTTCTCTTCCCTCTTTTCTTTTTCTTCCTTCTTTTCTTATACTTCTTTTCCTCATCTTCCTCTTTCTTCTTCTCCTCCTATCCACCCTTCTTCTTCTTCTTCTTCTTCGTTTGAATAATCTGTTCTCTTCCTGTGTCTCAGGTTCGGACATTGTGCAGTGGCTGGTGAAGAACTTGAACATTGAGGATCCAGGTGAGTGCCGACTGTAACAGAGTGTTGTGCGAGTTCAGGGTTACTGATGCTCACTATCTCTGATGAGCCAAAATACTTTCACTCCATCACATTTCCAGTTTGGCCTTTTAGTCTGTTAAACTTACCTTATACTCTAATACCAATTGACTGAAGCCCATCTGTCATCATTCACAATTTCAGTATCAGCATCAGGACCACCCTAAAACCAACACTGAGCAGATTGAGACCTTATAACATCCTGACCCTTTTTTGTCAAATATTAATGTCTTCAATATATTTTACTTCCATGACACTCAGTACAGTATGTGAGACATTTTACACCAGAATATTGCTCAGAACCATAAAGTATAAAGTTGAAACATTGATTAAGTGTCAAAGCTTAACAGCTGAATATCTTATTATTACAGAACTGCCAGAACCTGATAATTCCAAGGTCTCACAATATTCTTTGAGTAGTTGGTCCAGCTCAGGATGCATCATTGACACATGGTGGTTTTGAGAGTGAACTTGGGCTTGAAAAAGGGAATAAAAAATAAAGGAAAAATAATTACAGAGTGGAAAACAGAACACAAACAATAAAGCTTCTCGACAGAAAGCTGAAGGCCATTAATTTATAATCACAACCAGTGTGTCGGGCAGAAATGCTGAAATATTAACCAGTTGATCATTTATTAATGAACACCACACTCCCAATCAATAAGTCTCTCTGCTGTGTGTGTGGAGAGTGTAAAGGTCAGAGCAACAGAAATCGGCGATAGTGTGTGTGTTAAACTGAGCTGGAAAATTTGCAATAATGTTAAATAACAATCGCATTAAATTCTAACCGTGGTCAGGAGCGAGGAAACCTGTTTAGGTTCAACTCTTATCTGTGTTAGGATTTCTGGTAGTGTAGGAGACAGAAGGATGGGTTGATGAATGGATAGATACATTAATGAATGGATGATAACTGTTTTTATGAATAATGCATGGATGGATAGATAGTTAAATCAATGGAGGGAAGTAATGCCTTTAAAGATGGATGGATGGATGGATGGATGGATGGATGGATGGATGGATGGATGGATGGAATGGTTGAAGCATTGAATGATGGATAAATTGAAGGATGAGTATACAGTTGGCTGGATGGATGCATTGATTGAAGGATGGATAAATAAATAATAATGAAAAAATATCTGTGAAATAAATTGATAGATGAATGGAAGGATGGACAGAGAGGTGAACAGATGGATGGATGAGTGCAGTGATTGGGTGGATCAGTGGTTAAAGGATCAATCAATTGATAAATAAATGGAAGTATGAGTATATAGTTGGATGGATTTAGTCTGCTAAGTGCATTTGATGGATGGATATATGAATATTTGAATGGATGATGTACAGATGAATAGATGAATATCTCAATGAATTGACTGATGGGTGAATAGCTGACTATCTGGATGGATATCTGGATGGATGATGAATGGATGAATATATGGATGGATTATAAATAGATATCTGGATGGATGGATGGATGGATGGATGGATGGATGGATGGATGGATGGATGGATGGATGGATGGATGACTATCTGGATGGATCATGAAAAGATGATTATCTGAATGGATGATGAATAAATGAATATCTCAATGAATGGCTGGATGAATGGATAGATGAATATTTGGATGGATGCATGAATGGATGGATTGAAGGTGGAATGAATAGATGAATGTCTGGATGGATGGATTGAAGGATGAATGGATAGTTGAATATCTGGATGGATGGATGGATGGATGGATGGATGGATGGGTTGAAAGATGGATAAAGAGATTAATATCTGGATGGATGGATGAATAAATGAATTTCTCAATGAATGGATGGATGCATTGAAGGATGAATGAATAGTTGAATATCTGGATGGATGGATAGATGTATCGATTGAAAGATGGATGAAGAGATGAATATCTGGATGGATGGATGGATGAATAAATCTCAATGAATGTATGGATGGATTGAAGGATGAATGAATAGTTGAATATCTGGATGGATGGATGGATGGAGTGATTTCACCAGCGTATCAGTAATGAGTAGATTGATGAGCTGATGTACGAATGGTGCTTTATGCAGTGGAGGCTCTGCACCTGGGCACTCTGATGGCGGCGCACGGTTATTTCTTCCCCATCTCAGACCACGTGCTCATGCTCAAAGACGATGGAACCTTCTACAGATTCCAGGTGTGTGACTCTGAGTGTACGATTAAAACTCTTTGACAGAAATAACTGAAATCAGAAAAGGAAAAAAACCTAAACCAAGCTGAAACTCTCGTCCAATCGCACTCTATTCAGATGACACACTTCTAGTGGAGGACTGTACTGCTGATATTTTTAATTGAAGATAAATGAAATACAGTGATATAAAGTGTTATTCAAAACAAAATATTTATAAATACTAGCATTTTACACTCATCCTACATTCTTGGTAATGTTTCTAACGCTATACTGGCCATGTGTCTCTCCTCAGACGCCATATTTCTGGCCTTCAAACTGCTGGGAGCCAGAGAACACGGACTACGGTGAGTGGAACCAACACTGGGCCTCATTTATTCCTCTTTTAGGAAAGTTGTCTCGAAATGGATGTGTAAGCCAAACGGAACGAAAATGTTCTCCCAGCTTTCCAAAAGTGTTGTGAAAATTTTGTACTTTGTACTACGTGCACATGTTGATCATCCATATTGTGCAAGGTGTCTTCCTGGTACAGCTCATTTGCATTTAACGACGCCTACAAAACTCCATAAAAGGTCAAGTGCACAGACAGCTGGGGACATGAAATGACTGATCAGGGTAAAACAGACGTGGAAGTCATGTCAACTCATTTCTACGGCAATAAAAATATTCATCAGTGTTTTATATTAACAACAATAAGCCATTTGTATGGTGCTATTTCATGTGTCATTACTGAATACTTTTATTTATCTTAATTTATGTGTTTGTGTTGCCCTGCTTTCTTCATTTTTCAGAGACTCTAGAGATTTTTGATAAGTCATTCTGGATAAGGGCATCTGCGAAATGTTGTAAATGTAATAAAAACTAGGAGTTTAAACTTGACAGTATATATATATGGGTCCATCTCAGAAACTGGTCTCTCATTTGGGACATTATGGTCAAAAAATAAATGTTCTAAGTTTGCTATTTTTTTTTTTTTTGCATTTACCGAACACTCAATGTTTCTTTTGTCATGTTTAATAAGAATAAAGATAGTATCTTACTTTATCTGGCCTCCACTGTGGAAATTTTTTTTGATTACAATTCAAATGCTTTTGTAAAATTGATTTCCATATAAAATAACTACATCATGAAGAATTAAAGCCCCTCCTTCACAGATGAGTGAAAATATTGAATAAATTTCCTCTTTTTGATTGCTTGGGTTAAAAATGCCAAGTTATGATGACTGAATTGATTATTCACTTAAATATGAATAATATGATACATTTTGGGTATTTGATATGGTGAAATAGGACACAATGGAAAAATCAAGAACACACCGGAAAGATGAGAATAACAGCGGTGGTAAAAGAACAGCGACTGTACCGGCTGAAGGTCACGCAGGTCTCTCTGCTGCGGCGCGCGAGCAACGGGACATCACTACCACACCGGACGACACGTGAGGCGGGGGCGGGGCAAAATGACTGGCCGTAGATTCTATCAAAAATTCGATCTAAATTGACCATGGTTGCAAAATATTGGCCAAAAATACGCAAACACTACAAAATATGAAAGTAAGATGAAAAAGAAACATTCTATTGCCTTATACTGCAAGACTAAAACAAAATAAAACTGTCAAAACTCACCTTTTCAGTGATAACGTCTGAACAGATCACCCGCGTAACAGAAAGACCGCAAATGGAAGCGCGATCAACTTCTAACTGCTGGAGTGGAAAATTCCATTCTATACATGCAAATTGTTAATGTGTGTCCTTCCCCGCACACAAATAACACGCTACGGTAAAAAATAGACCACGACTCATTTTATAGCTCAGAAATTCATACAAGACCAGCTACCATCGTAACATATTCTGTAAGAAACATATTCTATACCTAACTTTCAGCTTTCGTTTAAAAAATAAAATTGCAGATTTATAACTAAATTTTTATATGGCGTAGTGATTTTAAGTTACTACTTTTGGTGAGGTCGTGACCTTGACCCTGAGGCTTTCTGTTTAGATCAAAACACACGATCATATTGGTTTTGGGTTTGTGGAAAATGGAGTTACGACGATGATCAAATATTTTGCATGATGTTTTATTACGGTTATGATTATTCTGTGAGCGCACCAATCCTTAGGTGGATAAAGTTACAACTTAAAATACAATTAGTGATAACTGCAGACTTTTCAGTGGACTACAACCTTTTTAAGGGAATGCGATGTAGTCAACCATTTATCATGTCCCAGATCAAGCCGCCATTTTTCCACAAATTTGCAAAATTTTTGCCAAATGCTGAATAGAATATTCAAATAAAAGATTTAGTTTTATCTGTGGCGGCACGGTGGTGTAGTGGTTAGCGCTGTCGCCTCACAGCAAGAAGGTCCTGGGTTCAAGCCCCGGGGCTGGCGGGGGCCTTTCTGTGTGGAGTTTGCATGTTGTCCGCGTGGGTTTCCTCCGGGTGCTCCGGTTTCCCCCACAGTCCAAAGACATGCAGGTTAGGTTAACTGGTGACTCTAAATTGACCGTAGGTGTGAATGTGAGTGTGAATGGTTGTCTGTGTCTATGTGTCAGCCCTGTGATGACCTGGCGACTTGTCCAGGGTGTACCCCGCCTTTCGCCCGTAGTCAGCTGGGATAGGCTCCAGCTTGCCTGCGACCCTGTAGAAGGATAAAGCGGCTAGAGATAATGAGATGAGAATGAGTTTTATCTGTATTATTTCTTTCATCATTTTATTTCAAATTAAAACCAACATCACCATTCAAAACCGTATAGTTTATTGACTGTGAGTATATTTAGTGGGGGACCCCCACAGTACCCAGTTTCTGAGACAGACCCATATATATATATATATATATATATATATATATATATACACACTACCGTTCAAAAGTTTGGGGTCACCCAGACAATTTTGTGTTTTCCATGAAAAGTCACACTTTTATTTACCACCATAAGTTGTAAAATGAATAGAAAATATAGTCAAGACATTTTTCTGGCCATTTTGAGCATTTAATCGACCCCACAAATGTGATGCTCCAGAAACTCAATCTGCTCAAAGGAAGGTCAGTTTTATAGCTTCTCTAAAGAGCTCAACTGTTTTCAGCTGTGCTAACATGATTGTACAAGGGTTTTCTAATCATCCATTAGCCTTCTGAGGCAATGAGCAAACACATTGTACCATTAGAACACTGGAGTGATAGTTGCTGGAAATGGGCCTCTATACACCTATGGAGATATTGCACCAAAAACCACACATTTGCAGCTAGAATAGTCATTTACCACATTAGCAATGTATAGAGTGGATTTCTGATTAGTTTAAAGTGATCTTCATTGAAAAGAACAGTGCTTTTCTTTCAAAAATAAGGACATTTCAAAGTGACCCCAAACTTTTGAACGGTAGTATGTGTGTGTGTGTGTATATATATATATATATATATATATATATACACACACACACTTTATTCAGACATCAGAACAGGAAAAATTGTGATCTCAAAGTGCGACTTTCTTTCACTGTGACATGGGTGTTGGTTTGAGCCAGATTTGAGTATTTCAGAAACTGCTGATTTCTTGCGGTTTTCACACACAACAGTCTCTAGAGTTTATGCAGAATAGTGCGAAAAACAAAAAACATTGAGTGAGTGAGTGACAGTTCTGTAGCTAGAAACAAACGCCTTGTTGAAAAGAGAGGTCAGAGGAAAATGGTTCGAGCTTTTTTGCCAGGAAGGATATAGTAACTCATATAATCACTCTTTACAACCATGGTGAGCAGAAAAGCATCTCAGCATGCAACAGAAAATCGAAAACCACATTGGGTTCCAGTCCTGTCAGCCAAGAACAGGAAACTTAGAATCAACGTCAAGTTTCTATTCAAGTGGCCAGTGAGTGTATATCCTTCTTATATGAAAGTTTACACACAGGAACATGAGTAGGATACGGACATTTTTTCCAAGGTTACTTTCAGGTTTTTCATGAATACCAAATTTTTTGTCGAAACACTCATGACCAATTTACAATTAAATCTGTTAGTGTCCACCTTGATAAACAAGGCCTGGTGTCGCCAGTGAAAGGTTTGATACACAAACCTGACTCACTAATCATTGTGTGATTGGAACGTAGAGGTTCAACCAGGATGATAAAGCTGATGGTATGAGAATTGTGCAATGCAGTACAGAGCACAGTATCTTTGAGGTTTATTTCATTGCATTTTTGAGGGAGTGACTGTTTGTTTATAGCTGCTGTAATGTAAGTGATACATTATAGTAGCTATAAATATATAACATATTATAACGCTAATACAAGATTAATCAAATCTCATATAATTTACAGTTTTTCCACGTAATTACGTCGTACATTCCCCGATGCCGAGTTGTCTATAAGCCCATGTACGACAAAATTGAGTGGAATAACTGTTTTATTCGATCCACGTTCACTGGATTTTGAGAAACATTTTTATTTTTTGCAAATTTGATAAATAAAAACTTTATACAAAATGTCTAACAAAATAATTTCTGCTTAGAATGTAAACAAACTGGCGAAATGACAGTAGCAATTTGTGAAAAATGCGATAATTCTTAAAAAATACAAAAGATAAGTGCTTACCATCAAATACTTTTATTCCACAATTTGTCGCTTTTTTGTATTTTTTGGGGTTTTGTTTTCGAGTAGAGCTTTTATTTCGTCCTCGGTTGGTTCAGGAACACGCGCCGCCATTTTGTTTTTCTCTACTCACGGTATATGAGCTGATATCCTAGTAGTAGAGTAGCCAATCAGAGTGCGTGATCGCTCATTTCCAGTGAAATAGAATAAACAAACAAATAAATAAATAAATCATGGCCAAGTTTTACGAATTGCTTCGCACGATATCTATTCATTGCCTTGTTTTAATAACTCGTGGCCATGTTTTTTAATTAGTTCTGAATAGCATTGCCTGCTCTTTATTTGCATCTCTCTCATTTAGGCCACTGAAAACATCTGTATCTGATGGTATGGAAAGTACAGAGCCTGCAACCCCACGATTTAACTAAAACGACGGAACAAGCCCACTGAGGTCGCCAATTTGTAAAACGTGGCCACGTTGAGTTAAATCATAGTTCCACTGGCTCTGTACTGTCCATAAGTAAAACGTGACTACGACTTAACTAAAATGTGGCCATGAATTAGTGTGTACGTATACAGTGCTCAGCGTAAATGAGTGCACCCCCTTTGAAAAGTAACATTTTTAACAACATAATCAATGAACACAAACAATTTCCAAAATGTTGAAAAGACAAAGTTTAATATAACATCTGTTTAACTTATAACGGGAAAGTAAGGTTAATAATATAAACTTAGATTACACGTTTTTCAGTTTTACTCAAATTAGGGTGGTGCAAAAATGAGTACACCCCACAACAAAAACTACTACATCTAGTACTTTGTATGGCCTCCATGATTTTTAATGACAGTCTTCTAGTCATGGAATGAACAAGTTGGCGACATTTTCCAACATCAATCTTTTTCCATTCTTCAACAACGACCTCTTTCAGTGACTGGCTGCTGGTTGGAGAGTGATGCTCAACTTGTCTCTTCAGAATTCCCCAAAGAAAATAATTTCTTTCCACCACAAAGGTGAAGGCTACAAGATCAGCAAAGCTTTACTTATCAGTCAGAATACTGTAGCAAAAGTGGTCCAAAAATTTAAGAAAGATGGAACTGCAACCATCTCACAGAGACGTCCAGGTCGTCCACGGAAGTTAACACCTCGACAGGAGCGTCTTCTGATGAGAAGGGTTGAAGAAAATCGGCATGCAAGTTCACTGCAGTTATCTAAAGAAGTAGAAAGCCAAACTGGGGTGACTATTTCCCGTGACACAATACGGCAGGGGTCTTCAATCCTATCCACAAAGGGCCAGTGTGGCTGCAGGCTTTCATTCCAACCAAGCAGGAGCTATACCTGATTTCACTTGTTTAATCATTTCACCCTCGTCTCCAGTCAACAATCAAGTGAGCCTCCAATTTGGCTGTAATGAAAGCCTGCAGCTACACCGGCCCTTTGCGGATAGGATTGAAGACCCCTGCAATACACTGCAGAGGAATGGCATGCATGGATGCCGTCCACGAAAGAAGCCTCTCCTAAAGCCCAGGCACAAAAAAGCCCACCTAGAGTTTGCCAGGGCCCATGCTGACAAAGATGAAGACTACTGGGACTCTATACTCTGGAGTGATGAGACCAAGATAAATGTTTTTGGAACTGATGGCTTCAAAACTGTATGGCATCGCAAAGGTGAGGAATACAAAGAAAAATGCATGGTGTCTACAGTGAAACATGGTGGTGGCAGTGTCCTTATGTGGGGCTTCATGAGTGCTGCTGGTGTCGGGGAGCTGCATTTCATTGACGGCATCATGAATTCACAGATGTATTGCTCTATACTGAAAGAGAAGATGCTACCATCACTCCATGCCCTTGGTCGTCGTGCACTTTTCCAACATGACTAAACACACATCAATGGCAACTGTTGGATTTCTGAAGAAGAACAGGGTGAAAGTGATTCAGTGGCCAAGTACGTCTCTTGATCTGAACCCAATCGAACACCTATGGGGAATTCTGAAGAGACCAGTTGAGCATCACTCTCCATCCAGCATCCAGTCACTAAAAGAGGTCATTGTTGAAGAATGGAAAAAGATTGATGTTGCAAAACGTCTCCAACTTGTTCATTCCATGCCTAGAAGACTTGGTGCTGTCATTAAAAATCATGGAGGCCATACAAAGTACTAGATGTAGTAGTTTTTGTTGTGGGGTGTACTCATTTTTGCACCACCCTAATTTGAGTAAAACTGAAAAATGTGTAATCTAAGTTATATTATTAACCTTACTTTCACGTTATAAGTTAAACAGATGTTATATTAAACTTTGTCTTGTCAACATTTTGGAAATTGTTTGTGTTCATTGAGATATTGTTTAAAATGTTACTTTTCAAAGGGGGTGTACTCATTTACGCTGAGCACTGTACAGTATATACTTTGCACCATCTGTGTGTCCTTGGCCCTTGGCTCACGGGACTCACAAGCTTAGGTCACTGTAATTTTATGCACCCCACTTGGAGATGAGTGTGTGTCGCGAGATGTGTGACGCATTCAAGGGAATGTGTGAAGAGCCTAAATGCTATTGCAACAATCTCATATCAGTTATCAGAAACGGTCAAGTCAAGTGTGTAAAACATCTGTGGCACCCCTGTGTGTGTTTACTGTAATTCTCACCTCTGTTCTCTCTCTATCTCACCATACAGCGGTGTACCTGTGCAAACGTACGATGCAAAACAAAGCTCGTCTGGAGCTGGCTGACTACGAGGCAGTAAGAAATGATGATATTCATACTTTCACACATGAAACTAAAAAAATGAAAGAAAAAAAACTAACTAGAAAATAATCTCATCTCATCTCATTATCTCTAGCCACTTTATCCTGTTCTACAGGGTCGCAGGCAAGCTGGAGCCTATCCCAGCTGACTACGGGCGAAAGGCGGGGTACACCCTGGACAAGTCGCCAGGTCATCACAGGGCTGACACATAGACACAGACAACCATTCACACTCACATTCACACCTACGCTCAATTTAGAGTCACCAGTTAACCTAACCTGCATGTCTTTGGACTGTGGGGGAAACCGGAGCACCCGGAGGAAACCCACACGGACACGGGGAGAACATGCAAACTCCACACAGAAAGGCCCTCGCTGGTCATGGGGCTCGAACCCAGGACCTTCTTGCTGTGAGGCGACAGCGCTAACCACTACACCACCGTGCTGCCCTCCTAGAAAATAATATGGTGTTTTAATCCAGCATCGAGTACAGAAGTTCAGTATTGGACCACTGCTGTAAAATATTCACAGCTGTGTGTAGTATTAACGCATTTGATATATACATTAAACTCGTTACAATAATTCTATAATCATGTTATCACAGTGATTTCATCTGCTCAGTCTATAAAACACACTGTTCTTCATCCATTAGTAATCGAATCCATTTGTTGCAGCAGGAAATTTGAATCATTTTCTCAGTAAAAGAAACTTTACTTCAGTCGAGCGCTGTGATTTAAAGATGATTTATAATGGAAGAAATGGAAATAAGATGTATTTGTTCAAGTTATTTATTGTATCATGTTATGTCTTCAATTATATAGTTTCTAAAGTTAAGTCTATCCTTTTATCCAATCTCATCTTCTCATCTTCCCTCCCGTGATGCAGGAGAGTTTAGCGCGGCTCCAGCGTGCCTTCGCCAGGAAATGGGAGTTCATCTTTATGCAAGCAGAAGCACAAGCTAAGTATGTGTTCTATTAACCAAACTGTCCAGCTGTGTGTTTGAAGCTTCCAGGTGTTACCAATGCCTTATTTTGTATTCAAGTCAAAATCCCTTCCCTGCCAGAATCTTCCCAGACAGTCTCCTGTCCCAGTACTAACCAGTTCTTTAAGGCGTATGGGTGTGGCGCCGATCTCTGTTTCCATAGCTCTCGGTCTCTCGCCTATACAGCTAGGGTTGCAGTGGGGGTCTAGTCCTCTGGTAACCGTGAGAGTTTGACTCCCTACTCACATCTGTATTGCAGCATGCCTTGCTGGATAGCAGTAGGTTCCATTTTTATGATGGTTTTTGGTATGACCCGACTGCGAGTAGAACTCGCAATCTCCTGGTCGAGAGACGGACACGCTAACCACTAGGCCAGCTTGTGGTCTTTTTTTCATCTCATCTCATTATCTCTAGCCGCTTTATCCTTCTACAGGGTCGCAGGCAAGCTGGAGCCTATCCCAGCTGACTACGGGCGAAAGGCGGGGTACACCCTGGACAAGTCGCCAGGTCATCACAGGGCTGACACATAGACACAGACAACCATTCACACTCACGGTCAATTTAGAGTCACCAGTTAACCTAACCTGCATGTCTTTGGACTGTGGGGGAAACCGGAGCACCCGGAGGAAACCCATGCGGACACGGGGAGAACATGCAAACTCCGCACAGAAAGGCCCTCGCCGGCCACAGGGCTCCGAACCCGGACCTTCTTGCTGTGAGGCGGCAGCGCTAACCACTACACCACCGTGCTGCCCTCCAAAACGCTTATTTTCACTTATTTTGACACATTTCAAAAAAAAAAAGTTGGAAGGTAAGCATTTACCACTTTATAATATTCCCATTCCTTCTCACAACACTTAAAAAGATGTTTAGGGACTTAAGACACCGAGTGATGAAGTGTTTCAGGTGTGATTTTGTCCCATTATTCCTGCAAACAGGTCTGAAGGTGTGCAAGAGTACGGGGTCGTCACTGTCATATATTTTTCATTTCAAAATTCTCTACACATTCTCTATTGGGGACAGAGAGAACACGCCCTCTTCTTCCACCTGGAATACTGATTCATCTGATCACAATACACATTTCCACTGTGTGATGATCCATCCCAGATGCCTCCGAGCCCAGAGAAGTCGACGGTGCTTCTGGACACAGTTAACATAAGGCTTCCTTTTTTGCACAGTAAAGTTTTAACTGGTGTTTGTGGATGTAACTCTGTAGTGTAGCTTGACAAAGGTTTGCTAAAGTAATCCCAAGCCCATGTGGTTATATCAGCTGTAGATGAATGACGGTTTTTGATGCAGTGCCATCTGAAGGATCGGCGATCACGGGTGTTCAGATTAGGCTTGAGCCCTTTGCCCTTTATGCACTGAAATTCCTCCAGATTCCTTGAAATGGAGATTGGCGCCACACCCATGCGCCTCAAAGAGCTGGTTAGTACTGGGACAGGAGACTGCTTGGGAAGACCAGATCCTGGTGTGGCAGGGATTTTGACTTTGGCTTGATTGCCTGCCTCGCTAGGCGTGATCATGATATATCAATCTATACACACACAGAAATGCTCACAGAGCCACATCTGTGACTCGAGTGGGTTACTCAACCGTTATTTTTGGTGTTTGAAAAAGACAGTATAGCTTAAAATTGTGACATCAGTTCATGGCATATCCAGTATATACCATGACTGTCCTGTCCTTCCCCACACCAAGTGGCGGCACCGATCTCCGTTTCACAGCCCTCGGCCTCTCACCTATTACATAGCTAGGGTTACAGAGGGGGGCTAGTCCTCTGGTAACCACGAGAGTTTGACTCTCCACTCACATCTGTATTGCAGCGTGCCTTGCCAGATGGTAGTAGGTACCATATTTATGATGGTCTTTGGTGTGACCCGACCGTGAATAGAACTCCCGATCTCCCGATCGAGAGGCAGACACGCTAACCACTAGGCCACTAGCCGGTTATACCATGACTGACTCACACCATATCCATTATCCGTTTTTTTTTTTTTAACGTCACGAGATACATTGTTTAATCAAAGGTGGAGCTATTTTATATTACGTGAGCCCTCCTTGGCCAATCCCTGCACGGGAATGTTTTGATGAGGGATATAATATTCACTATTCAGCGTTACTCAGAACAAGCTACCGAGTTAACTATGATGAGTGATGTATATATTCCTTTTCAAAACAGTGAACTGTATAGTCAGAGTTATAGATATACAAGTGAATATGTCTGTATGTTGATTAATCTAAAGCAAATACTTGTATATAAAGTGCAACTTGTTTAAAGGTAAAGAAGTATTACTGTGTTTACAGTTGATGATGTGAGCGGCCATGCTGATTTGACGTCACTCCCTGAACTCTAGAGTTTCTGATGAGGAATTCTATGTACAGAAAGGATGTTTTCTTTGTTTTGTTTTTTTTTCAACCAGTCAGAGACCAAGTTACTAGTTTAGTTGGATGCAGCATTAGGGATCTCATCAGGAATGATTGTAGACGTGATGATAAATTAATTAATTGTCCTCCTTCCTGTCTAGAGTCGATAAGAAGAGGGACAAAATCGAGAGGAAAATTCTTGACAGTCAGGAGCGAGCTTTCTGGGATGTCCACAGACCAGTGGTAAGAGGACAACTCTGTATGTGTGTGTTTCTCTGTGTGTGGTGTAGTATACAAAAGGGAAGAATGCATTTTTGGGAAATTTCATATAAATTTCTATCTCGATTCAGGTACAGTATAGAGTAGAGTTCTGAGAATAAGATTCGTCTTTATTAATGTCAGTGGAACCATTTTTAAAAAAAATTCTTGAAACATTAAAGACTGTTGCATTCATGTTATAGTTTCACTTTTTTATCCCTCGCTGGGCGAAAGGCTTGAAGGGGGATTATGTCGTGGCGATTTCCGTCTGTCTCGGGAAGGGTGCTCACCTTCTGAAATCAACTCCTCTCTCAATTTTTGGAGGAATTTCATGAAACTTGGCAGGATTCTTTGTTATATGTCATTAATACACATATTTTTAATTTTGTTCAATTTGGTCACATTTTACCAGAGTTACAGCCCTTGATTACCAACCTTGTACTTTCACAATTTCATGAAGGTGTGCTTGCCTTCTGACATCAACTCCTCTCAGAATTTTTGGCCGAATTTCTTGAAGCTTGGCAAAAGACC